>NC_136801.1:1380776-1417468 GCF_951216825.1 Electrona antarctica | reverse complement strand
AAAAATTACTCTGGTCCTTGACGAGGCCCTATTTGCCAGACCCGGTCACAAATATGACCCCCCCCCCCCCCCCCCCCCCACCTGGAAACCCCCTCAAGGGATTGTATCATTCTGTGGCAGTGTAGATTTTGTCGACTACCTTTTTTCACTGACAAAAATAAGTAAATGAAAATATGATGACTTAAACTGAGACTACATATAATTATTGACAACTTCGTCAGCAAATAAACTAAAATGTTAGGAAGGGACTAGTGGACAAGAGATCCAGTATAAGTAAAAGACACAAGTTAATTTTACACTTGAGTTGCATGCATGCTGAAAATAGCCGATCAACAACGCGTTGCGAGCTTGTAGATCGGCTATTTTCAACAATGTAAAAATCAGCCATTACGACGCCATCAAGGCCCGCCAAAACACATTTTAGTCGACTAAATCAACTGTAGATTTAGTGGACTAAAACTAGAACAACACTAAAACATTCCAGGTGACAAAAAATCCCAGGTGACCAAAAGAAAACAAAAACTTGCTGTCAAAAAAACACTACAACATTCTGAACTCTTCGCACGCACTCTCATTGTATAATTCTGTGCAGGTTGACTGTATTTAATCATTCTCTAATCTGCCCTACGAACACAACACAACAAATCTGTTTCTCACAGAGGCTTCTGTCAAAAATAGAATAAGTAGTAATTAACGTGACTTGTTGTAAATTAAATGCAGCCTCAGGATGTCTTATCATTTGGGTCTCAGTAAAGGCATCGTGCAGAGTCAGCACGCCGTGTTTGACAGCCTCACAACGGACGCCCAAATACTAATGACTCGTTGGGACTTTAATCATTACGGCCGCGGTAAACTGATACGGGATGCGAAGCTAATGGCGATAGAAATGTTGCTTTTTTTAACCCACTGAGACCTGGAACACATCCGTGTCACCTTAGAGCTTTTAAACCATTATTTTAAAAGTTCATAAGCTGTTGAAAAAAATAGCAGATCCACAAGCTTGTGGCGCGGCACTCGGTGCCGCGCCACAAGCTTGTAAGATCTGCTATTTTTGGAAAAATCGTAAAAACGTGGCGTGAATCTTTGAATGTGTTATTCTTTCACAGCGAACGTTTTTAACTCATATCTTTGCTTCTGCGGGGGGTTCCCTGGAACAATATATTGGCGGCCAATCATATGTAATGTTTGGGATCCTTGACATGAAATACTGTAGTTTGAGAACCACTGACATAAGAAACATGTGTTTTTTTTTTCTGAAAACTGTCGATATTTAGAAGACATTTTTTTGTAGAATCTGGTCTCAAGCCTCAACGGGTTAATTCCTGTCTTACTGGAAAAGCCGATAGTGTTGCCGCCCTCATCAATAAAGCCATTTCCACCGCGGCTCGCAGCTTTCGTTACAGAGAGAGAATGGCGACTAATTACCTGGGGTTGATAATATTGACAAGACAGTTGTTGTGCTCCACATGATACACAGACACAGAGACGTACGAGCAAACGATGATACACAGACACAGAGACGTACGAGCAAACGATGATACACAGACACAGAGAGACGTACGAGCAAACGATGATACAGACACAGAGACGTACGAGCAAACGATGATACACAGACACAGAGACGTACGAGCAAACGGTGATACACAGACACAGAGACGTACGAGCAAACGATGATACACAGGCACAGAGACGTACGAGCAAACGATGATACACAGACACAGAGACGTACGAGCAAACGATGATACACAGACACAGAGACGTACGAGCAAACGATGATACACAGACACAGAGACGTACGAGCAAACGATGATACACAGACACAGAGACGTACGAGCAAACGATGATACACAGACACAGAGACGTACGAGCAAACGATGATACACAGACACAGAGACGTACGAGCAAACGGTGATACACAGACACAGAGACGTACGAGCAAACGATGATACACAGACACAGAGACGTACGAGCAAACGATGATACACAGACACAGAGACGTACGAGCAAACGATGATACACAGACACAGAGACGTACGAGCAAACGGTGATACACAGACACAGAGACGTACGAGCAAACGATGATACACAGACACAGAGAGACGTACGAGCAAACGATGATACACAGACACAGAGACGTACGAGCAAACGGTGATACACAGACACAGAGACGTACGAGCAAACGATGATACACAGACACAGAGACGTACGAGCAAACGATGATACACAGACACAGAGACGTACGAGCAAACGATGATACACAGACACAGAGACGTACGAGCAAACGATGATACACAGACACAGAGACGTACGAGCAAACGATGATACACAGACACAGAGACGTACGAGCAAACGATGATACACAGACACAGAGACGTACGAGCAAACGATGATACACAGACACAGAGACGTACGAGCAAACGATGATACACAGACACAGAGACGTACGAGCAAACGATGATACACAGACACAGAGACGTACGAGCAAACGATGATACACAGACACAGAGACGTACGAGCAAACGATGATACACAGACACAGAGACGTACGAGCAAACGATGATACACAGACACAGAGACGTACGAGCAAACGATGATACACAGACACAGAGACGTACGAGCAAACGATGATACACAGACACAGAGACGTACGAGCAAACGATGATACACAGGCACAGAGACGTACGAGCAAACGGTGATACACAGACAGAGACGTACGAGCAAACGATGATACACAGACACAGAGAGACGTACGAGCAAACGATGATACACAGACACAGAGACGTACGAGCAAACGATGATACACAGACACAGAGACGTACGAGCAAACGATGATACACAGACACAGAGACGTACGAGCAAACGATGATACACAGACACAGAGACGTACGAGCAAACGATGATACACAGACACAGAGACGTACGAGCAAACGATGATACACAGACACAGAGACGTACGAGCAAACGATGATACACAGACACAGAGACGTACGAGCAAACGATGATACACAGACACAGAGACGTACGAGCAAACGATGATACACAGACACAGAGACGTACGAGCAAACGATGATACACAGACACAGAGACGTACGAGCAAACGATGATACACAGACACAGAGACGTACGAGCAAACGATGATACACAGACACAGAGACGTACGAGCAAACGGTGATACACAGACACAGAGACGTACGAGCAAACGGTGATACACAGACACAGAGACGTACGAGCAAACGGTGATACACAGACACAGAGACGTACGAGCAAACGATGATACACAGACACAGAGACGTACGAGCAAACGTGAAAGGAGATATCTCTGCATATCTTCACACCGTGCTCGCATCCGATGTTTCTCTCTCCCTCTATCGCTCCCCGCTGCTCGCTAACAAGCATCCAAATATATTACTTTGTTGTTATTGCTACGTTCTATTTCTGTATTAGCCCAGTCACATTTTATTCACATGGTGTGAATGTGAAACTGCTTAAATGTATCTGTGACTAACCATACTTGTATTCAAGTATAATAATAATAATAATAAAACTTTATTTGTATAGCACCTTTCATGACATGAAATGCAGCTCAAAGTGCTTTACACAAAAAAGAAAAGAAAAGCAGGGCATAAACAATACAGTGAGGACATGAATAACATTTTTTTTAAAAGACAGATAAATCAATTAAAAGCAAGGGTGTAAAAGTGGGTCTTGAGCTGAGCTTTAAAAATGTCTACAGAGGCTGCCTGTCGAAGGTACAGTGGGAGTTTGTTCCACGCCGTCGGCCCGTAGAAGCAAAAAGCTGCTTCCCCGTATTTTTTAGTTGCCATTTTTTTAGGCAAAGCGAGCAGGCCAGCAGTGGAAGACCTTAGGGGGCGGTTTGGGACATATTTCGGCAGGCAGTCATGTAGGTAGGAAGGTGCGAGACCATTGAGAGCTTTATAAACAAGTAAAAGAATTTTAAAATCAATCCTAAAAACAACCGGAAGCCAGTGCAATGAGGCCAAGACTGGAGTAATATGTTCTCTCATCTTAGTTCTAGTTAAGACTCTGGCTGCTGCATTTTGGACAAGTTGTAATCTGTCAGTTGATTTCTTAGGCAATCCAGAAAAAAGTGCATTGCAGTAATCAAGCCGAGAAAAAACAAAGGCGTGGATTAGCGTTTTTGCATCGTCCAGTGACAAATAGGCTCTGATTCGTGCAATATTTCTAAGATGAAAAAAGGCAATCTTGGTAACATGATTAATGTGTGAATTAAAATTCAGTTCAGAATCAATAGTGATCCCCAGGTTCTTTACTGTACTGTTACTTTCTACAGTCAGGTTGCCAAGTCTGCTTTTTATCGATTCTTTCTGCTCACTAGAACCGATTATGAGAACTTCTGTCTTATCCTCATTTAGCTTGAGAAAGTTCTCACTCATCCAGCATTTAATGCTAGACAGACAGGTCAACAGCGGGTCTAAGGCACAGAGATCATCTGGATCTACAGAAAGATAAAGTTGGGTATCATCAGCATAGAAATGAAAATTGACTCCGTGATTGGTAATGAGTTCTCCCAATGGCAGTATGTACAGGGAGAATAACAGAGGACCAAGAATTGAGCCCTGTGGAATACCAGAACTGATGTTGTGTTTGTCTGAGTCAAACTCAGCTAGATTGACAAAATAGCTTCTGTTTGTTAGGTAGGAGGAAAACCAGGACAGGGCCGTGCCAGACAGGCCTACCCAGTGCTCCAGACGCTGTATTAAAATTGAATGGTCAATCGTGTCAAATGCAGCCGTTAGATCTAGAAGTAAAAGAACGGAAACATGTTTCTTGTCAGCAGACACCCTAAGATCATTCATTACTTTTACAAGTGCTGTTTCTGTGCTGTGGCCTTTCCTAAAGCCAGATTGGAATTTGTTATGCACATTGTTGTTCTGTAGAAACACATCCAATTGATGAAAGATGCATTTTTCTAAAACCTTGCCCAGAAAGGGCAGATTAGAAATGGGTCGGTAGTTACCCATCACAGAGGGATCAAGATTGTGTTTCTTGAGTAAGGGCCTAACTACAGCCGTCTTCAGTGAGTCTGGAAAGACGCCTGATTGTAGAGAGCTGTTTACAATTTTTAGGATATCTCCAATCACACTGTCTAAAACCTCTTTGAGAAAGGTGGTGGGAATTGTGTCCAATGAACAGGAGGATGATGTCATCTGAGATATGGTTTTTCGGAGTATGGTGGATAATATTTGGATACTTTCACTCCACGAGCATAGTACTACATTACATAGTACTACATTACATAGTACTACATTACATAGTACTACATTTCCAAGACAAAATGTACTTTGGACACCACAATACTACATGTGCAGGAAAGGGAACGGTACAACGTCAGGGATTAAAGCTAAAACAAATCCCAAGACTGAAAATGATTTTTTGCAAATCTGCACTGATCTCATGACCTAAATGACCCCTAGGAAATCCACAGGGCTGAAATCAGTCCCCAGGACTGAGAACTTTAAGCCCTGTACAAACATACAAAGTATACATTTATGAATAAACAAAACGTGCACTTTGTAATTTCTACTTTTGTATACAGTAATTTTAAAAAAGCAATTACTCCAGTAGGCCCATTTCAACTCGAGTGCTATCTGTGTGTGTGCATGTGTGTATGTGCGTGTGTGTGTGTGTGTGCATGTGTGCGTACCTGCTTGTATGCAGATCAGCTGTGTCATTCCACTCAGGTGATTGGAGGGGAAAGTGCCAGGCCAGCTTCTGATTGGACTGCGTAACTTCCAGGGTTCCCGCATGCAGCAGCTCCTGAGTGGCCGACACAACAACCAATGAGGTTTCCTATCAAAAGGGACGCAAACCAGCCAGTGTCACAGAGACGCCACCTATAGCCTGGCACCACCAGGCTTATTTAGTTCTACAAATGTCTTGATCCTAAATCCTGTATATATATATATATATATATATATATATATATTCATATATTCATCATTCAATATTTTGAACTAAAGTTCATGGTTCCAAAAAATGAACTAATTTTGTTATTTTTCGTTCTTTCTTTTTTGAATTATTATTATAATTATTATTACCACAGTACCACAGCCCATAGCCATATAGAACCTCAGACTTTATTGAATAAAAAAAACTTTGGGGGATTTACTAATTAAATGTATTCCTTTAAAAAAAATACATTTTGGAGAGAAAATAGCTCATATGCAATGTGAAATGCCACCTAATTCTTAATCCTTTTCCTTGTCTTTATTATGGGCCAACTTGTGAAAGCTGCATGCTTTTATTGTGAAGGGTCTCAGTTCTCACAGCCTGCATATTTCCACGTGCTGAAAATAGCTGATCGCCAAGCTCACAACGCGTTGCGTCCGCAACGCGTTGTGAGCTTGTAAATCAGCCATTTTCAGCATGGAACACGTGTACGACGAAGAATAAATCAGGCATCACTGCGCTTCTGTGGAGGGAGGGAGATATATTGGACACTTGGACAGTTGGACAGCTATTTTTCATGGCACATTATGTTTAATCACAACAACGTCACGTTTACTTCTCCTCCTCAGTGTTTGGGTCGGGACATGTAGGACTGTATGTGTCTGCTGTCTACGTGCATATTGCGCGAAATGTAGCGTCTTCTGGATGCATCTCTTTTGCATTAACATTTCAATGGCCGAGGGTCGTATAGTCTATTGTTCGTTATCGCACGTCTAATGGTTAGACGTGTGACAACAACAACGACGCAACAATAGGAAGCCTGCAGCCCAGTAGCTATAATATTGCTTTCGGGGGAGGGTTAGTGTTATTTTCGGTCAAATCAGGCGGCACACCTGGACACATCAAACGGCACAGTAAAGTGCCGCGGCACACAGGTTGGGAAACACTGCTCTAGTTAGTGAGAGTCCACACATGTGAGTCCATACACAAGGAAGCAGAGTCCTCTAGTTAGTGAGTCCACACATGTGAGTCCATACACAAGGAAGCAGAGTCCTCTAGTTAGTGAGTCCACACATGTGAGTCCATACACAAGGAAGCAGAGTCCTCTAGTTAGTGAGAGTCCACACATGTGAGTCCATACACAAGGAAGCAGAGTCCTCTAGTTAGTGAGAGTCCACACATGTGAGTCCATACACAAGGAAGCAGAGTCCTCTAGTTAGTGAGTCCACACATGTGAGTCCATACACAAGGAAGCAGAGTCCTCTAGTTAGTGAGAGTCCACACATGTGAGTCCATACACAAGGAAGCAGAGTCCTCTAGTTAGTGAGAGTCCACACATGTGAGTCCAACTTATCAAACAAAGTCTGCAGTTCTACATCAAAGCAATACAAACACATCACAATCAAAAGGAACACAATAAAGAATATAATTATGTACCGTGTGGGCCTTTGAACCATCATGTGCAGATGACCCATAATCATCTCTCTCTGATGTTCCCAAAAAATACACCTTCTCTCCAGGAAGTCAGTTCAACCTCTGACCCTGACTGACAGGTGACAGGTCACATGACACTCATTTGCATAGGGTGCATGTTTTGCCTTGTGTTGTGATGTAACCTTTTAACATAATTTGTTGTTTTTAATTAATTCAATTTATTCATAATGAAATGAACCCCAAAATATGCATGAACTTAAATAAGCAAAACTATACTTAATATTATTTATATTTATAACTGAAAACACCGTTACAGTTTGATTTGGTCAAACCATGTGACTGCCGTTGGAAAAGCATCGAGGCGGCCATCCCTAGCTGTATAGTTAGTAAACCAGTGTTGTTTTTGGCAGCAAATTTTGATTTTAGTTTTAGTCATAGTCTGTTGAATTGTTTATTTAGTTTAGTAATTTAGTTTTAGTCACATTGTAGTCACACTGGTGGAATGTTTTACTAAATATATACATACATTATATATAATGTAGGCTACTGTATATATGTGTATGTAGCAGCCATAGCCACTTGCCCAAATCTGCACAAAATGTGCTGACCTCATCACATTTGTCATGACGTCTATGGCTGTTTTTAGCCCAAGGAGTGTATTTTGTGCAAAACTAATGCATGGAATGTATTCAGAATCATGACAACCCCCTAGTTTGACATGTTACATGCTCATTCATCGCCACCAGGGGGCGCCAAAAGGCCCAGACCGCCACCATATATCTTTTATTTTATTTTATATATTTTTATATTTTTTACCATGTTATAAAACACGAAAAACATGTCCTTGGCGCTCCAGGACATCATGAAAAAGAAGTTAAATAAGTCCTTGGCGACCATTGAGTTAAAGCAGAAGGAAAGTTTGACATTGTTGCCTGCCGTAGGATGTTAATGAAAAATCACACCCGTGTGAACTGAGTGGTGCAAATCCCCCCCCCCCCCCTCTCTCTCTCTCTCTCTCTCTCTCTCTCTCTCTCTCTCTCATTAGCAGGCAACATGCAGCACTATCTCTCTCTCTCCGTTTCTGGCACAACAGCGCCACTTTTGGTACTCGTTGGTACTGGTCACACACATACGTCACACACAAACGGACATTGCTGTTTGTTGGAGTGGTTGCACCACTCAAAAAAATAATTGCCCAATACTAACAGCCGGTCAGCAAGTGGATTCATGAATGTATGTATATAGACAATATTTTAGGCCACCAAAAAAAAGACTATATACCAAATGTCCCACTTTAAACAAAAGAAGCCTATTGGCTGCATGCCGGACTATGAAGGGTGTTCCCTACTTGCCACATTTCCCCCCAGAAGTCACGTACAGCCTGTGCATGTTGTTGGTCATGACATTATTAGAGAGGCTGAAGGACTCCACTTCATCCCCAGTGAAAGCACGCTGTCAGCTCTGATAGATTGAAACGGCATAATGCTCCTCGCCCTGAATACTAAACCACTGAGACCTGAGGACCATTCTACAACATGTCTTCTAAATGCTGACAGTTTTCTGAAAAACCCTATGTTTCTGTGTGAGTGGTTCTCAAAACATTTCATGTCAAGGACCCCAAAAAGTACATGTACTGTAATTGGCCGCAGACCCCCACCTGAAAATGTTGTTCTTCCCCCTGAAGAAAAGATTCGAGTTACGAACGTTCGCTCTGAAAGAATATATATTCAAAGATTTGCGCCACATTTTCACGATTTTCCAAAAATAGCAGACCTACGAGCTCGTAGCGCGGCACTCGGTGCCGCGCTACGAGCTTGTAGATCTGCTATTTTCCAATAGCTAAAGTATAACATAATGCTTAAAACAGCAAAAGGGTTTCCCCCCTCCTGAATGGGCTAAACCACACAGTGGTGGAAATAAATGGGTCGACAGCTGGAGGTGGATTCTTCATCGGGTCTGGAGGTCTTCATCGGGTCTGGAGGTGGATTCTTCATCGGGTCTGGAGGTGGATTCTTCATCGGGTCTGGAGGTGGATTCTTCATCGGGTCTGGAGGTGGATTCTTCATCGGGTCTGGAGGTCTTCATCGGGTCTGGAGGTCTTCATCGGGTCTGGAGGTGGATTCTTCATCGGGTCTGGAGGTGGATTCTTCATCGGGTCTGGAGGTGGATTCTTCATCGGGTCTGGAGGTCTTCATCGGGTCTGGAGGTCTTCATCGGGTCTGGAGGTGGATTCTTCATCGGGTCTGGAGGTGGATTCTTCATCGGGTCTGGAGGTCTTCATCGGTTCTGGAGGTGGATTCTTCATCGGGTCTGGAGGTCTTCATCGGTTCTGGAGGTGGATTCTTCATCGGGTCTTACAGACAGCTGGAGGTGGATTCTTCATCGGGTCTGGAGGTGGATTCTTCATCGGGTCTGGAGGTGGATTCTTCATCGGGTCTTACACAACAAAAGGATTTACCGTGGTGGTGGTGATGGTGTCTGGACAGCTGGAGGTGGATTCTTCATCGGGTCTGGAGGTCTTCATCGGGTCTGGAGGTGGATTCTTCATCGGGTCTGGAGGTGGATTCTTCATCGGGTCTTACACAACAAAAGGATTTACCGTGGTGGTGGTGATGGTGTCTGGACAGCTGGAGGTGGATTCTTCATCGGGTCTGGAGGTCTTCATCGGGTCTGGAGGTGGATTCTTCATCGGGTCTGGAGGTCTTCATCGGGTCTGGAGGTGGATTCTTCATCGGGTCTGGAGGTCTTCATCGGGTCTGGAGGTGGATTCTTCATCGGGTCTGGAGGTGGATTCTTCATCGGGTCTGGAGGTGGATTCTTCATCGGGTCTTACAGCTGGAGGTGGATTCTTCATCGGGTCTGGAGGTGGATTCTTCATCGGGTCTTACAGCTGGAGGTGGATTCTTCATCGGGTCTTACAGCTGGAGGTGGATTCTTCATCGGGTCTGGAGGTCTTCATCGGGTCTGGAGGTGGATTCTTCATCGGGTCTGGAGGTGGATTCTTCATCGGGTCTGGAGGTCTTCATCGGGTCTGGAGGTGGATTCTTCATCGGGTCTGGAGGTGGATTCTTCATCGGGTCTTACACAACAAAAGGATTTACCGTGGTGGTGGTGATGGTGTCTGGACTGTGATTGTATTAACCTATTGAGACCCCGACACCATTATTCTAAATCTTCTAAATCAGTTTCTGTGTCAGTGGTTCTCAAACTGTTTCATCTCAAGGACCCCAAAAAACAGGTGAAGGCCCAATTGCCCCCCCTCCCCCCCCCCCTCCCCCCTTCCAGGGACGACCGTCCAGAAGCGAAGATATGAGTTAAAAACATTTGCCGTGTGAAAGAATTATACATTGAAAGATTTGCACACGTTTTCAAGATCTACAAGCTCGTAGCGTGGCATTCGGTGACGTGCTATGAGCTTGTAGATCTGCGATTTTTTTTCAACAGCTAAAGTATAAAATACTGGTTAAAGTGGCTAAAACTATAAGCTCTAAGGCGACACAGATGCGTTCCAGGTTTTAGTGGATTAAAACAGGGGTTTCTCAACCTGTGGGTCGCGACCCCACGGGGGGGTCAAGTTATTTTGGGGGGTCCCCCCCTCCCGAAAAACCCCAAAAACATTTTATTTTGTCTGGAGACAGTATAGCACTAACACACCACAGTAAAAAAAATATATTTTTGACCTGAATTCAGCTTGTGTGGTACTGTAGCTGGCCTTGTGAGGTACAGTAGCTGGCCTTGTGTGGTACTGTAGCTGGCCTTGTGTGGTACTGTAGCTGGCCTTGTGTGGTACTGTAGCTGGCCTTGTGTGGTACAGTAGCTGGCCTTGTTTGGTACTGTAGCTGGCCTTGTGTGGTACTGTAGCTGGCCTTGTGTGGTACTGTAGCTGGCCTTGTGTGGTACTGTAGCTGGCCTTGTGTGGTACTGTAGCTGGCCTTGTGTGTACAGTAGCTGGCCTTGTGTGGTACTGTAGCTGGCCTTGTGTGGTACAGTAGCTGGCCTTGTGTGGTACTGTAGCTGGCCTTGTGTGGTACTGTAACTGGCCTTGTGTGGTACAGTAGCTGGCCTGGTGTGGTACTGTAGCTGGCCTTGTGTGTACAGTAGCTGGCCTTGTGTGTACAGTAGCTGGCCTGGTGTGGTACTGTAGCTGGCCTGGTGTGGTACTGTAGCTGGCCTTGTGTGTACAGTAGCTGGCCTTGTGTGTACAGTAGCTGGCCTTGTGTGGTACAGTAGCTGGCCTTGTGTGTACAGTAGCTGGCCTTGTGTGGTACTGTAGCTGGCCTTGTGTGGTACTGTAGCTGGCCTGGTGTGGTACAGTAGCTGGCCTTGTGTGTACAGTAGCTGGCCTTGTGTGTACAGTAGCTGGCCTTGTGTGGTACTGTAGCTGGCCTTGTGTGGTACTGTAGCTGGCCTGGTGTGGTACAGTAGCTGGCCTGGTGTGGTACTGTAGCTGGCCTGGTGTGGTACTGTAGCTGGCCTTGTGTGGTACTGTAGCTGGCCTTGTGTGGTACTGTAGCTGGCCTTGTGTGTACAGTAGCTGGCCTGGTGTGGTACTGTAGCTGGCCTTGTGTGGTACTGTAGCTGGCCTGGTGTGGTACTGTAGCTGGCCTTGTGTGGTACTGTAGCTGGCCTGGTGTGGTACTGTAGCTGGCCTGGTGTGGTACTGTAGCTGGCCTTGTGTGGTACTGTAGCTGGCCTTGTGTGGTACTGTAGCTGGCCTTGTGTGTACTGTAGCTGGCCTTGTGTGGTACTGTAGCTGGCCTTGTGTGGTACTGTAGCTGGCCTGGTGTGGTACTGTAGCTGGCCTTGTGTGGTACTGTAGCTGGCCTTGTGTGGTACTGTAGCTGGCCTTGTGTGTACTGTAGCTGGCCTTGTGTGGTACTGTAGCTGGCCTTGTGTGTACTGTAGCTGGCCTTGTGTGGTACTGTAGCTGGCCTGGTGTGGTACAGTAGCTGGCCTTGTGTGGTACTGTAGCTGGCCTTGTGTGGTACTGTAGCTGGCCTGGTGTGGTACTGTAGCTGGCCTTGTGTGGTACTGTAGCTGGCCTTGTGTGGTACTGTAGCTGGCCTGGTGTGGTACAGTAGCTGGCCTTGTGTGTACAGTAGCTGGCCTTGTGTGGTACAGTAGCTGGCCTTGTGTGGTACTGTAGCTGGCCTTGTGTGTACAGTAGCTGGCCTGGTGTGGTACTGTAGCTGGCCTTGTGTGTACAGTAGCTGGCCTGGTGTGGTACTGTAGCTGGCCTTGTGTGGTACAGTAGCTGGCCTGGTGTGGTACTGTACCTGGCCTTGTGTGTACAGTAGCTGGCCTGGTGTGGTACTGTAGCTGGCCTGGTGTGGTACTGTAGCTGGCCTTGTGTGGTACAGTAGCTGGCCTTGTGTGGTACTGTAGCTGGCCTGGTGTGGTACTGTAGCTGGCCTTGTGTGGTACTGTAGCTGGCCTTGTGTGGTACTGTAGCTGGCCTGGTGTGGTACTGTAGCTGGCCTGGTGTGGTACTGTAGCTGGCCTTGTGTGGTACTGTAGCTGGCCTTGTGTGGTACAGTAGCTGGCCTGGTGTGGTACTGTAGCTGGCCTTGTGTGGTACTGTAGCTGGCCTTGTGTGGTACAGTAGCTGGCCTGGTGTGGTACTGTAGCTGGCCTGGTGTGGTACTGTAGCTGGCCTTGTGTGTACAGTAGCTGGCCTGGTGTGGTACTGTAGCTGGCCTGGTGTGGTACTGTAGCTGGCCTGGTGTGGTACTGTAGCTGGCCTTGTGTGTACAGTAGCTGGCCTGGTGTGGTACAGTAGCTGGCCTGGTGTGGTACTGTAGCTGGCCTGGTGTGGTACAGTAGCTGGCCTTGCGAGTGTCAATGATATAAACCTCAGTAACTGCCGCGCCCTGTAGGGCAGTGGTTCCCAAAGTGGGGTCCGGGGACCCCCAGGGGTACTTGAGGGAGTTCCAGGGGGGACCCAGCTAAATGATCATTTGGAACCAAATTGACCCTTATGGCTCTGTAATTCAGAGAGTGTACAAATGGTACAAATGGTTCCATGTGTACACTCCCAGAGATAGAAATGCCATTAAATGGGGGTCCGTAGAGTAATGCATGTCAAACTGGGGGGTCCTTGAAATTAAAATGGTTGAAAATCACTGCTAGAGACACACAAATCTTATTGGGGTCCCTTGGCATATATTTTCAAATGTGGGTCCGTGGGCTAATTAGTGTAAATTTGGGGGTCCTTGACATGAAAAAGGTTTGGGAACCCGTGCTGTAGGGCACCCCTCTGTGGGCTCGCCTCTCATGCTTTTAAACCAGGCGGGCGGCGCCAATTGACCCATTCTGGGCGGGAACCCCTTTTGGTGTTAGCATTATGTTATGCTTTAGCTATTGAAAAATAGCAGATCTACAAGCTCGTAGCGCACCACCGAGTGGCGCGCTATGAGCTTGTAGGTCTGCTATTTTTGAAAAATCTGACATAGAAACATAGCTTTTTTAGAAAACTGTCAGGACGTAGAAGACATTTTTAGAATCTGATCTCAGGTCAAAATGGGTTAAAATGAAAGTAATAAAGGTATGGGTTTCTGTAGCTTAAAAACAGTGTGAGGATGTTTCATCCTCTCCACAATAATAATAATATTATTATTAATCCATCCTTGGTTATGCCGTCAGTAATTTGCATGACCCAGTTGGAGCCGACATGAGTTTTGCAAAAACAACAACCAAAATATCCACGTGATATTTTGTCTGTGTGAAACCAAATACAAATTAACACCTGAGATAGACAGACACACACACACACACACACACACACACCTTCCCTCACACACACACACACACACCTTCCCTCACACACACACACACACACACACACACACACACACACACACACACACACACACACACACACACACACACACACACACACACACACACACACACACACACACACCTTCCCTCACACACACACACACGCAGCACCTTCCCTCATCACGTAGGCTCCGATAATTAATTTGAATGTCATCACAATAAAACAAAAATATATAAACATAATCTCTCACACACACACACACACACACACACACACACACACACACACACACACACACACACACACACACACACACACACACACACACACACACACACACACACACACACACACACACACACGGCTGCTTATACCTGCATGCATGATCGAGTGAAGTGACAGACTGAAGTGACTTTCTTGGTTCTCGTGGAAGCTGTGAAGACGCTTCACGACGCGGAGGGGGGGGGGGGGCTCAGGGGGGTTCAGGGGTTCATGCTGAGTGCACCGCGCTGCTTTCAGGAGCCCTCCAACGAAATCTGATGAACAGGTGGAAACAGGGAAACCATGAATATTAAACCATTGAGACCAGATTCTAAAAAAAACGTTTCTATATCAGTGGTTCTCAAACTAATTCATGTCAAGGACCCCTAGAATATTATGTAATTGGCCGCCAACCAGGTCTGAATGGCTTAATGCAATCTCTTCCGAGGCTCAAAAATACTCAACACGCCCCAATTACACATCCATAATCATTCAGGTTTGAATAACGACCCACTGCACTCACAGCAGCAGCTGGTGGTGCCAAGCCTAATGTACCCGAGAACAACGTTGAGGTACTTTTAATTACAGCAGTGGTTTTCAACCATTTTCATAACGAGGCCCAGCATTGTTTATTCGGCATTATTTTGAGCCACGGAACCACCATTTGACGACATTAATTTCCCAGACCCAAAACCTAGAATATTTTGTTGTCTTTGGATAAGGCCTCACTCACACCTATCCATCTAGCATACAACATTGATGCATGGTAGATGTAAACAAAGGGTAAGTGTCATGGCCGCCCCAATGCATTTCCAATGGAAGTCACATGGTTTGACACAACATTTTTGTTGTACGGCTTTCGGCTGTGTTTCGACTGCCCCCCCTCCCCTTCATACAACACAAATGTTGTGTCAAACCATGTGACTCCCTTTGGAAATTAATTGCGAGCTTGCATCAGTAAACAAGTCTCATGCATCAGCTATACAACAATCTGTTGTGCAGGTGTGAGTCAGGCCTATGATTGTGTCTACAATTCCATGCTGTATTGATGTCATGGTACCATTAGGAGAGACAACAGGCAAACGTTGATCATTACATTCTGTAATTTAATGTAAAAACTCAACTGTAATTGAGTGTAAAATGAAATCCGAGTACTTTTTCCTCCTCCACTGGCTGACAGCCGGCCCCGCCTCCATAAAGGAAAAAAGAAAAAGAAAAACAGTCCACCACAGGCAGTAACCACGTAGCCTAACACTTCAGCACGCCCGACACAGTGTACACTGTTAGTTTTCGACAGGGGGTCAGCAGCCCTGTTCCCCCTCAACAGAGCGATAAACGCAAAGCCACAGGCACTGGGTGCGCCCGGGCGCGCCTGTAATGGAAAAGAATAGGCCCTCCCTGGCTGTCCCCCACCAACGCTCCCTGGCTGTGACGCAGCCTGTGTTCTCTTCTCACCTGACTGGGCTTTGATGGAGATTTCTCAGGAGGAGATGTTGCACACAGTGATGGGATAAATGTAGGCTACTCACGTTTTTTTACGGACGGGAACCCCTTTTGGTGTTTTATGGATTATGTTATATACTTTAGCTATTGAAAAAATAGCAGATCTTTGTAGATCTGCTGTTTTTGAAAAATCGTGAAAATGTTGGAGTATATTGAATATATTCTTTCAGAGCGAACGTTTTTTTAATCAAATCTTTGCGTCTGGGGGTGGGGGGGGGGGGGGGGGGGTCTGGATCAACATAATTTCAGATGGTGGTCCACGGCCAAATACAGATAATTATTGTCATGAAATAGTTTGAGCACCACTGACATAGAAACATAGCCGCAATTTGCAACTCTATAATTTGATGAATCTAGAGTTGCAATTGACTGATCCCCATTCATCCAATTTGCTTTTGCGATCTGCTTGTATTAAACAACGTTAAACTCACCAACATTGCAGCTCTAGGCCAAGCTTGCATTATCCTCTTTCAATCTGCCGAGCTTTTAATAGTTTCATAAAAATCCACCGTAAACATGTTATGAGCTACTTTCTGTCAAGACATTCTCTGCATTCTTTTACCCCTCACATAGCAGAACTATGCGTTGCCATCTGGTTGATTCAGTAGCACATAATAGCACTATGATGATAATAACTATAATAGAAAGTTATACTATGCAAATAAAATAAACTTAACAGAAATGCATTTAAATTAACTATTTACTGGACAATACAACCTACAAATACACAATACACCAACCAACCAACCAATACAACTGGACCAACCAACCAACCAACCAACCAATACAACTGGACCAACCAACCAACCAATACAACTGGACCAACCAACCAACCAACCAACCAATACAACTGGACCAACCAACCAATACAACTGGACCAACCAACCAACCAATACAACTGGACCAGCCAACCAACCAATACAACTGGACCAACCAACCAACCAATACAACTGGACCAACCAACCAACCAACCAATACAACTGGACCAACCAACCAACCAATACAACTGGACCAACCAACCAACCAATACAACTGGACCAACCAACCAACCAATACAACTGGACCAGCCAACCAACCAATACAGCTGGACCAACCAATACAACTGGACCAACCAATACAACTGGACCAACCAACCAACCAATACAACTGGACCAACCAACCAACCAACCATTACAACTGGACCAACCAACCAACCAACCAACCAATACAACTGGACCAACCAAACAACCAATACAACTGGACCAACCAACCAATACAACTGGACCAACCAACCAATACAACTGGACCAACCAAACAACCAATACAACTGGACCAACCAACCAATACAACTGGACCAACCAACCAATACAACTGGACCAACCAACCAACCAATACAACTGGACCAACCAACCAACCAATACAACTGGACCAACCAACCAACCAATACAACTGGACCAACCAACCAACCAATACAACTGGACCAACCAACCAATACAACTGGACCAACCAACCAATACAACTGGACCAACCAACCAACCGACCAATACAACTGGACCAACCAACCAACCAACCAATACAACTGGACCAACCAACCAACCAATACAACTGGACCAACCAACCAACCGACCAATACAACTGGACCAACCAACCAACCAACCAATACAACTGGACCAACCAACCAACCGACCAATACAACTGGACCAACCAACCAACCAACCAATACAACTGGACCAACCAACCAACCAATACAACTGGACCAACCAACCAACCAATACAACTGGACCAACCAACCAACCGACCAATACAACTGGACCAACCAACCAACCAACCAATACAACTGGACCAACCAACCAACCAATACAACTGGACCAACCAACCAACCAATACAACTGGACCAACCAACCAACCAATACAACTGGACCAACCAACCAACCAATACAACTGGACCAACCAACCAATACAACTGGACCAACCAACCAACCAATACAACTGGACCAACCAACCAACCAATACAACTGGACCAACCAACCAACCGACCAATACAACTGGACCAACCAACCAACCAACCAATACAACTGGACCAACCAACCAACCAACCATTACAACTGGACCAACCAACCAACCAACCAACCAATACAACTGGACCAACCAAACAACCAATACAACTGGACCAACCAACCAATACAACTGGACCAACCAACCAATACAACTGGACCAACCAAACAACCAATACAACTGGACCAACCAACCAATACAACTGGACCAACCAACCAATACAACTGGACCAACCAACCAACCAATACAACTGGACCAACCAACCAACCAATACAACTGGACCAACCAACCAACCAATACAACTGGACCAACCAACCAACCAATACAACTGGACCAACCAACCAATACAACTGGACCAACCAACCAATACAACTGGACCAACCAACCAACCAATACAACTGGACCAACCAACCAACCGACCAATACAACTGGACCAACCAACCAACCAACCAATACAACTGGACCAACCAACCAACCAATACAACTGGACCAACCAACCAACCAATACAACTGGACCAACCAACCAACCGACCAATACAACTGGACCAACCAACCAACCAACCAATACAACTGGACCAACCAACCAACCAATACAACTGGACCAACCAACCAACCAATACAACTGGACCAGCCAACCAACCAATACAGCTGGACCAACCAACCAATACAACTGGACCAACCAACCAACCAACCAACCAATACAACTGGACCAGCCAACCAACCAATACAACTGGACCAACCAACCAATACAACTGGACCAACCAACCAACCAACCAACCAATACAACTGGACCAACCAACCAACCAACCAACCAACCAAGGGGCTTTGATTTGATTGTGAAGGCATGAATTACAACCAATAAGGAACCAATAAATAAATGTGTACTTTATCAACGTATCCTCCTCCTAACAAAGCCAACTACTGCAAATTATTTTGAAATTATACAGGTAAAATAAATGAAAGATAAAATAAATTAAACCAGAAATATAAATCAAAATTGGTCAGCATTGGAGGTAACTGAACTCATAATAAATTAAATTGTAAACACACTTCTCCACCATAGCAGCAGAGCCAGGAAGTATACACTTTTTAGGTGTTGTAACTTTAAAACCCGTTTTGGGTGGGAACCCCTTTTGGTGTTTTAAAGCATTATGTTATATTTTAGCTATTGAAAAATAGCAGATCTACAAGGTCGTAGCGCGCCACCGAGTGCCGCGCTACGAACTTGTAGGTCTGCTATTTTTGAAAAATCGTGAAAATGTGCCTCAAATCTTTGAATATATATTTTTTTAATTTCGACGTCAGGCCTAAATTGGATAACTTGTCCATTTACAAGTCTGAACGTCTCTCAGTTGCACTGTGTGGTAAACACTAGTTATTTCAGCTGCTGTTACCTTATTCTTTTAGTACAAATGTGTCCATGGCAGCGGTGGCCGAACGGATTGCGGAGCGGTCTTGATACCGGAAGGTCGCCAGTTCGAATCAGCGGTCCGACACGTTCAAATTACCACCGCTGAAGTGCCCTTGAACAAGGCATTGAACCACTACGATGAAATGTTCTATGAGCAGGGCCTGGCTGGAAACAAGTTCTTGAGCTTAGCCCAGATACCCTGGGTAAATATGGGAGGCATACTATGGTCCGACGGAGCATTGGTTCGACATGCGTCCACACCTCGGACTAGCGCCTGCTCCCGTGCTTGCGGTTATGGTTAGGTTAGGGGTTAGGGGTATCGGATCAATGAATCGTCGGACCAAACACATGTAACCGGTAAATATAGTAATCATTTCATTTCCATGCACCGTGAAGCCTCCTTTTGGTCAACACGTTGCTTCACGTCATTATTCACAGTAGTGTGTCACTGAGAAACGACTCAAATTACAAAATAATGTCACAGAAGACTCTTTCAATGTGCCTTGCACTGCATGGCGTCTTCACCCACGGATGCTTAGTTTACCAGCGTCCAGTCAGCTAGGATAAGACTTCCGGGTTACTTCCGCATTGGAGCTAGCTAGGATAAGGCCTTCAGAATAAGAGGTTGAGACCTCGTAATTATTGTGTTATTTTAATAGTCATACATTTATTTGAAAAATGCATTCATGATGTGTCTTTTTAAATACACTGAAACATAATTTGGGTTTTATATTTTCGTTTAAATACTTAATGTATTGTTTTAATGTGCAAATTAATCATTTTTGTTCACTTTAGCGGGTACCTTTTATTTTGAAGAGCTCGGCCACCGAAGTCTTATCATAGCTGCCTTATCCTAGCTGACTGGACACAGCTAAATAGTTTCCCTGTGATTGTTTGTGACTTCGTTTTCTTTGCCGAGGTCCTATAGTTTCTTCCCCTTTCTCCTCCATGTTTTAGCTAAGACGCTAACTCGTTGTAAGTGTGTTTCGTGCGTTGTTTTGTTTTGGTGGGTGTTCACTAAACTATCTGCCGCACCGCATTAATTGGGTCGTCCACTCACAGTTAACAGCCTTTGTATTGAGTTTGTGCTTGAAATGTACTGTAATTCTGCAAACTGTTAATAAATATTTAAATCAATCAATCAAAATTGATTTGATTTCCCCGGCTGTTTGATTGACAGCCAATCCTACCTACCCACACACACACTCTGGCCAATGGAGAAGAGAGCGACGTTGCTACGTGGCGGCCATCTTACCTCGGGGCACCATAACATTGTGTCTATGGGGCATGTACTTTTAAATAACCATAAACTTGCTCAATTTTCAACCGATTTTCAAACGGTTTGGTTTGTTATAAACGTCAGAGACGTCCGCATAGATATATGCTTTTATACGACGTTCATATAAAAAACAAAATGAAGCAGATAAGCGTCCTGAATCATAGCCACGTTGACGTTTGTAATAAACCAACCCGTTTGTAAATCCGTCAAGATTTGAGCGAGTTATGACTGTTTCTGTTTGAGCTGCCATTGAACATACTGTACTGTAGCCCCGAAGCAAGATGGCCGCCGGGTGACCTACGTCAGAGACTCCGCTTTGAGCCATCTAGCCTTTATAGTTTATATATATTAATCTATGCACACAGACACACACACACACACACACACACACACACACACACACACACACACACACACACACACACACACACACACACACACACACACACACACACACACACACACACACACACACACACACACAGCCCGCCCCCTGGTCCTGTCATGACAGCCTCCGCAGCTCCGCTGCTCTCCCACAGACGCACAGATAAAGCGCACGTTTGAAAACTGGAGCCACTGGCCAAACTGGATTCAATCAATCAAAAACAATATATCTATCATAATGCGGTCATAAAACGTCTCAATTTGCGGGACACATGAAAAGTCATTGAAATGCGCACAAATCGGGACATCTGGTCACCGTGTGTGTGTGTGTGTGTGTGTGTGTGTGTGTCATGTGTGTGCGTGTGTGGGCGTGTGTGTGTGTGTGTGTGTGCGCACACACATTACACATTCACGCACACGCACACACACACACACGCACGCGTGTGCGTGCACACACACACACACACACACACACACACACACACACACACACACACACACACACACACACACACACACACACACACACACACACACACACACACACACACATTCATACAGCTTTACATAGATGCACCAACCTGCACGCTTCGGGAGCAATTTGGGGTTCAGAGTCTTGCTCAAGAACACTTCGACACTAACTCTGGGGGAGACCACAGGGTTTGAACTGGGAACCTTGCATTTCCTATCCGGTCACTCTACCCCTGATCCATCGCCGCCCCCTAGTGGTCACTCTACCCCTGAGCCACCGCCGCCCCTGGACAGGACAGGAAATTCCACTGCCGTGGCGTGGACTCCCGACTTAGTAGTAAAAAAAGAAAATGAAAAAAAGGATCTCCCGAAAAAGTGTTCAAACATGCCGAGTGTGTCTCTTATGAGCCTGAGGTGAGCATCGACGACTGGCCAATCAGACGGACCGACGGTTTAATCTCAGGAACCACAGATATCTGTATCCGTCAGCCTGCCGGTCTGAGAAAGACAGACATTCTCAGGGTGTTCGGGAGATCGTATGCATCGGCTTCACTGATTGGACAACCCCAAACCGTCTGCTTCTCGGATTGGCTGAGCACCTGCACGTCACATGCATTTTGTTCCGCATAGTCGACATAAATGGAACGACTTGCATCGTTCCTCGACACGAAATGGCCCCAAGTAGGCCGGCGTGCTCCGTCCTCGTACTGTGTCATTCACACATTCTCCTGTAAATGCAGATCAGCTCTCATGTCAGAGTGATTGACAGGAGAAATGATAAGAGGAGCACCACCAGAATGAAAACCTGGACAGAAGAATGGATGTAGTTTCTCAGTGAAGGAGCAGCCAGTGAAAGAGTAGAGGTGGACTCTGGTCTCCACATCATAGAAGGAGACCAGACCCTCCTCATAGTCCACAAACACTCCCACTCTCTGGAGCTCCTCTCTCACAGGGAGGAGGACATCATCAGGGTCAGAAGAAGCCCAGTACTCATTTCCATTCCACAACCCTATAGTCCAGTAACCATTGATGGGCCTCTTCCTGTCGATGGACTCTCTGGCCACTCCTATTGTCCAGCCAGTCTTCCCTCCGACCTGGACCTCATAGTAAAACCTTCCTGAGAAACGTTGTTTTCCTAAGACACGGGTGTGATTAGAGAATCTCTCTTTGTTGTTCGGCAGATTCTTCTTTACGTTTCCATCATGCACTTGTTTTCCATCGTCAGACAGGATGAGGTATGGATTTTGCCGTATCAGGGTCCAAGGTTACATTCACAGAGTATTGCCGCATTCTCCTCATCTCAGAATCACACAGTTTCTCCATCTCTTCACTGGGTTTGGTTGGTCTCTCTCAAGGTACTTACTGCTCCTCACACTGAGTGGAATCAGCCTTTTAAGCCGTCGAGATGCATGGAATCTGACCTCATCAAAATATGACGTCAGGTTCGTCCAAATACGGAGTTCCATCCACACAGCTCCAATCTGAAATATGAACAGACATGGACACAGTGAGATGCCCTTATAAGGAAATATGAACAGACATGGACACAGTGAGATGCCCTTAGAGCAGGGGTGCCCAAAAGGTAGATTGTGATCTACCAGTAGATCACAAAGGCTGTGCAGGTAGATCACATGGTGCCCCTAAAAATATATAATTTATACAAAAAAGGCATATGCCACTTGAATTAAGGCAACTTGACTTGACTGATGCATCAAAAAGGGCCTGTCAGCTCAAACCATAATGCAATATATTTTTTGGTTTTCAAGAGTGATGCACACCAATGTTAGTATAGCATTACAAAGTAATATGCCAAAAAAATAAAAAAGAATTCACCCTTCTATTATATGTAACATCAGCGTCCATATTCAAAAGGTACATTTTTTATTAACGATTTTCAGCAATGGGATAACACAATGTTTGGGTGCGTAGATCACGTTTAGCTGGGCATTTTGAAAGTAGCTCTCAAGTCAAAGTGTGGGCGCAGATGCCTTAGAGTATAAACAGAGTTAAAGCAAGTTTCACTTCATGGGGCTTCAGTCCAATGGAGGCTCTCCTACATAGACTTCTATTGAGAATGGGGACAACAAATAGGGACCCCATGAGGCCCTATATGGGCTCGGCAAGGCTTACTACTTACTTACTAGGTTAGGGTCAGCTATTTAAAATGCTCATTTGATAATTGTATGGTGTTTTTTCTCTCAACTTCAGTGTTCTATGTTTATATGGCTTATGTTGCATATTGCATATCGTTGCTGTCGGGAGGAAACCTCATAACTGAATCGTTGAGGTTTTAGATTTTTTTTGGGCATAAATTAGTGCTACTGAACACCCTTTACGTCTGTGTGTTGTTTCGAAAATATTGAACCAATGGAAAGTAGTAAAAACTGCTTTGGACAAAACCTCTTAACTCCATTGGACCCTCAAAATGTTTTAAAAAAACAACTAACTCCACCACCTCTCCCCCTCTCATGAAAGTAATTGACAATATATAAAGTTACAACACCAACTTTGATGAGGCTGTATTGCTTTGTTTTAAAAATATAAGGTTTTATTCATTGCCTTACAAATGTATATTTTTTATTTCCTGAAAAATGGACATTTGGGAGTTATGAGGTTTCCTCCCGACACCAGAGATATCGTTTTTTTCATTTATTTTTCTTTTTCTTATTGTTTGGCCCCTGTTATCGCTCCTTGCAGCTATATCGTATTTTTGTTTTAGGTTATTTTTAGTTGTTATTTTTTGTTTTGTTTTTTTGCTGGCAGAATGACAGATCAGAACTATGCATGTGTCTGATTACCACCGTCTGAAAACCAGACCCAAGGTTTTCTCGTTCACACGTCATGTGGTGATGCACCCTGGACATACAAGTGAAGCAGTTAAAGAGTTAACTGTACTCTAACCACGCCCCCAGCAAGGCTGGCCTGCAGCGTTGAAGCTGCGACACGTAGTGGTGAATGTTGGAACTGCAGGCGGGCCCCTGCGCCAAACTTTGGTGGTCAAATGTGGAAGTAGAGCGTTCTTCCAGGTGCTTCAAAACGCCACTGAGCAACTTCCATTGAAATGAATAGCGGGGGGCGGGGCTGTCGTTCCGGTCCTCCCTCTATCCTTTATAACTCTATGACTCTAACTCACAGAATCTCTGTCTGTGTGTCACACAGAAACGTGTCCCTGTGTGTCACAGAAATGTGTCCCCGGGCGTAATTCGGACAGCGGCCGACCGAACCGCCTCAAACATGCCGAGTGTGTCTCTTATGAGCCTGAGGTGAGCATCGACGACTGGCCAATCAGACGGACCGACGGTTTAATCTCAGGAACCACAGATATCTGTATCCGTCAGCCTGCAGGTCTGAGAAACAGACAGACATTCTCAGGGTGTTCGGGAGATCGTATGCATCGGCTTCACTGAGTGGACAACCCCAAACCGTCTGCTTCTCGGATTGGCTGAGCACCTGCACGTCACATGCATTTTGTTCCGCATAGTCGACATAAATGGAACGACTTGCATCGTTCCCCGACACGCATGGCCTCGTACTGTGTCATTCACACATTCTCCTGTAAATGCAGATCAGCTCTCATGTCAGAGTGATTGACAGGAGAGATGATAAGAGGACCATGTTATGGTTCAAACATGGACAGAAGAATGGATGTAGTTTCTCAGTGAAGGAGCAGCCAGTGAAAGAGTAGAGGTGGACTCTGGTCTCCACATCATAGAATGGATGTAGTTTCTCAGTGAAGGAGCAGCCAGTGAAAGAGTAGAGGTGGACTCTGGTCTCCACATCATAGAATGGATGTAGTTTCTCAGTGAAGGAGCAGCCAGTGAAAGAGTAGAGGTGGACTCTGGTCTACTCTCCACATCATAGAATGGATGTAGTTTCTCAGTGAAGGAGCAGCCAGTGAAAGAGTAGAGGTGGACTCTGGTCTCCACATCATAGAAGGAGACCAGACCCTCCTCATAGTCCACAGACACTCCCACTTTCTGGAGCTCCTCTCTCACAGGGAGGAGGACATCATCAGGGTCAGAAGAAGCCCAGTACTCATTTCCATTCCACAACCCTATAGTCCAGTAACCATTGATGGGCCTCTTCCTGTTGATGGACTCTCTGGCCACTCCTATTGTCCAGCCAGTCTTCCCTCCGACCTGGACCTCATAGTAAAACCTTCCTGAGAAACGTTGTTTTCCTAAGACACTGGTGTGATTAGAGAATCTCTCTTTGTTGTTCGGCAGATTCTTCTTTACGTTTCCATCATGCACTTGTTTTCCATCGTCAGACAGGATGAGGTATGGATTTTGCCGTATCAGGATCCAGAGTTACATTCACAGAGTATTGCCGCATTCTCCTCATCTCAGAATCACACAGTTTCTCCATCTCTTCGCTGGGTTTGGTTGGTCTCTCTCAAGCTACTTACTGCTCCTCACACTGAGTGGAATCAGCCTTTTAAGCCGTCGAGATGCATGGAATCTGACCTCATCAAAATATGACGTCAGGTTCGTCCAAATACGGAGTTCCATCCACACAGCTCCAGACTGGACTCCATGAAGTACTCTGGTCTGAAATATGAACAGACATGGACACAGTGAGATGCCCTTATAAGGAAATAATGTGTACGTGGGCTTGGGTTTCCGACAATGTGTCCCCCCGTACAATTTAGCTGAATAGCCCTGGCCTGTAGTACTCACATGGTAGAAACATACATCTCGATCCGACGCGCACGCAGCCGCGCCCACGTCACTTTGAAAGCCGTGTTCATGTCTAGGTACTTTCACATCAACTGTATACGAGCCCCGCTTCCGTGTGCTTCACAGAGACGAATCCCAAAGCACATTGTAGTCTTAGCAGCCGGCCATGTTGTTTATCTTTCGACACAAACGATAATATGTTCGAACCCCGACCTCCCCAGTTTCAGGGCGGTCACTCTAACCACAAGGCCACTGTCTGGTCATGCGTCGCGACGGACACCCGTACGGTGGCGGCGGTGGGTTGATATAGTGCAGCGTGACAGTCAAAGACTCACGGACCCCCCCCCCCCCCCCCCCATCTGTCATAACGACTACAAGTGGCGTCCTAAAGAAGGGCCGTGCGGCAGCCTTGGAGCCATGCAGGGCTCTGACACACGCACACACACACATGCACACAGACGCACATGCACACGCACACACACTCGCATGCATTTGCCCTTGTGTACGCACATGCACTCGCGCGCACACACACACACAAGATGAATCTAAGAGGTCATCGCCACTCGTTAGGCGCCGGGCTCTGCCTGCACGCCCCCGGTGACATGCGTTGACCTCGTCCAAACAAACGGCGCCGCCATGCAACCCCCACCCCCCCACCCCTCGACGGGTGTTGTGATGTGAGGGCGAGGGGGCCGCCTGCACGCTCAGGGCCAAACGCATCGTCATCGATAAAAGCCGCGGCGGTTCAGGGCGGTTCAGGGCAGGGCATTGTGGGTAATTGTAGCACGTTAACCTCTTCGGAGTTCGACGTGAACATAAAATGTTCCCTAGAGATTATTGTGTCGTTGCTGTCGGGTGGAAACCTTGTATGTCCAAAACCTCTCTTTATATTAAAACCTGAGGACGATTCTACAAACGTCTTCTAAATCAGTGCTGCTGGCAGAACTCGACTACGTCTCGTTCCTGACCACATCACTGTCGTGGCAATAATCACGTTAAACCACACCCTCTCGTGTAATATTGCTTAATAGGGAATGCAAGGCTGATGTCACAGTAGGCTGTCACGCCTACCGGCGCCATTGTGATTGTGATGGCCTACAAGCCCTACTACATATTAGATCTGCATCAAGTGTATAAAGTTGGTGTTTGAGTGTTTAGTGCACGGTGCTAGAGCTCTTTCAGTTCGCCAAAATGGGATTTATTAAGCCTACTTGAGTAGCCTACTGTTGTGTGAAATACAACAAGTAGGCTTCTCACCATAAACAAGGTCAGAATAAAGGGGATGAAATAAATAATGGACTAACGTTTCACCGGCGCATTCTCACTGCGTGTGACTCTCTCTCTCTTGCACTATATTATGGATATATAACTATTCTCTCCCTCTCTCTGTCTCTCTCTCTCATATCTCACACACGTTATATATTCGCGTCTGTGAGTAGATCGGCGACCCGTTTCCTACCTGCTGCTCCATCTGTCTGTCAAACCACCACCTCGGTCATTTCATTATTTAATATCTCCGACCGACGGCGACAGTCAATGAGAGTCAAGCTCGGCTATATTAGGTGGCTAACACAACAAACTAGCCTGCAACATAAAACCTCTATTTATTTACTGCAGAGAGAACACATGTTTGCAGTTTGCCTGATGATCACTTGTCAGTTGTCACTCTTGTGGTGTTTCCCCATCTCCCTTCTTCCATAAGGATATAATAATATTATAATATTATGTCCATGTGCGTCGTGCACAACTCCACTCATCTAGTAAGTTGTAAACATTGCAAACATGCATCGCGCCTCTTTTATCTATTCTCTGTGTGTTACCATAGTTGTTTTACTTTACACACACACACACACACACACACACACACACACACACACACACGATTCTGCATCGATGTGGTGATGTGACATAATCGATGCGTTTGCTGTTGATTTTCCTCTGAAGGCATTCCAGCCTTCCAGGCAATGTTACCTGTTAGCTAAGCTTCATGCGTTAGCTTCTTTCTGAGTCTGACTGGGACAGCGACTAGTCTGGGACAGATCGAGTGACTGAGACTCTGAGAGTCATAAAGTCATTATTTCATAAGAACAATTTCAAAGCGGAGATTTGATTCGGAGAGTCTCTTGCTCTCTTCATCTGTGATTTACAACAGCTGGTCATCACAATACATCGCGGATGCGTTCGCGCACCTCTCCGTACACTCTCAGTAACCTCAGTAGTTAATTTAACTCTGAGTCAGAGTTAAATAAACACTCGTGTTTTTAGTGTGTAAAAACCTCAATGAGAAGTGCCCTTCTCAGAAAGTCCCTAGTATAATTAGGGTAGGCTATACTATATTTTTATTGTCCATTTTATTTTCTTGACAAGTGACAAAGCACCCATAGGTTTTTAGTTCTGCTTGGGGGGAAAACAGTGTCATAGGACTTGAAATAATAAATATGTTCATTCAGTCAGAACTATTCTGGGTTTTGTTTTAATAGTCATGATAATGAATAATGATATACTGTATTTGGTTAAGTCAAAGCTATGTTAAATCCATCTTTGCCCACTACTAGTATTTGTTACCTTCAGGTGTGCTAATACTACACAGATTAATATACATTTACAAATAGCCTATATCTTTATAATTTTTTATATATATTTGAATGTATTATCAGTTATCGGTATCGGTCTTGAGAAGCAGGATGTTATCAATATCGGTTAAAAAAAGTAATGGTGATGGGCCATGGTGGTCTGCTGGCCCTGCAATATGAGTACTTTTACTTTTAGTACTTTAAGTACATTTTTATGCCGATACTTTTGTACTTTTACTCAAGTACATTTGCAATTCCATACTTTTACTTGTAACAGAGTATAGTTCTAAATTGCAGTATTGGTACTTTTACTTAAGTAAAACTTTTTCCACCACTGTATGCCTATCCGTTGGCCAAGTATAGTAGTGACTCATCACAGCCAAAATGGCACACCCCCCGAATTTGCATACCAAAGGTGTGAGGTTTGCAAGCCCTATTAACATTGTTTAAAGTAATTTAATGCAATCAGATATAGATATAGATAGTGTGGATGTACGGGGCTGTCAAGGCCAGAAAGTAGTTTTTTGCCACTCAGTAGGCGTTCCTGCATAACTTCCGGTTATGATGATGATGTCACGCGCATACCCTTTATTTCTATCTTTGATTCTATACCTGCACTAGATGCGCCCAGACCTCTGTTTATGCTATGGTGTCTCATGGCTGTTGTTGTACTGTATTGTTTGTATTGTTTGTATGTTTTAAACCACTACTCTTGCTGTAAACCTAATTGCCCTTCTGGGACATTAATAAAGACCTTGAACCTTGGTTTGGCTTCCTTCAGACAATCAAGCATGCATATCATAATATTTGTAAACATTTTGAAATAGTGAAAATAGCGCGCACGGACGCACGCACCCGTCAGAGGTAAATCAAAATCATGCAAAAGGACATACAATGAGTGCAGGGCATTTTCAGCACCTCATGTTGCATGATGTCATCTGTGGATTGATGAGGTCAGATAAAGAGCTGTAGAAACACAGTCACTACTGTCTTTAGGACAGAGCTAGACATCACTGAGCAAACAAAGGACCTACAATAGATTACATGATAGTGATGATGCACAACAAGCATGTGAGTTAATTCTCACTTAACACACACACACACACACACACACACACACACACACACACACACACACACACACACACACACACACACACACACACACACACACCATACATGTATAAAGTTGCCTCCTCACTGGCCACACTTCTACCAAGACTCTTCTCTGGCTGACGTCTCTTCAACACTTTGAAACAGGTAACTATGCTTTTATTGTATTGTCTTTATTATGACATGTAATGATTGAAACAGGTAACTATGCTTTCATTGTATTGTCTTTATTATGACATGTAATGATTGAAGCAGGTAGCTATACTTTCATTGTATTGTCTTTATTATGACATGTAATGATTGAAACAGGTAACTATACTTTTATTGTATTGTCTTTATTATGACATGTAATGATTGATATCTAGAATATAGAGCTGTTTAGACCGTTAAGACCTGAAGGCTGATTCTTCAAAAAGCTTTCTAAATCATTCTAACAGAATTAATTACTAAATCCAGAGTTCTCAAGACTTTTTGGTGCCATGAAGGACCCCCAAAATAATCCCTATTTGATCATGGAACACCCGGTCTAATTTTTTTTCCAATTTATTTTCAAAAATGTTTTTTTAACATAAAAATAGCAGATGTACAAGCACGCAGAGTGGCACGAAGTGACGTGCTGTGAGCTTGTATGTCTGTTATTCTTAAGAATCACACACACACACACACACACACACACACACACACACACACACACACACACACACACACACACACACACACACACACACACACACACACACACACACACACACACTTTTGAGGTAGTATTTGTACTTTACTTGAGTATTTCCCATTTCCAATGCTTTTACTCCGTCCTGGATCAAAGTATTGTACTTTTATTCCACTACATTTATTTGAAAAGCATAGTTACAGTTACCTTGTAGATCTTACGTGCATTAAACACTTCAGCCCTATATACGTTTTGGCCATTTGAAAATAGCCGATCTACAAGCTCACGGTGTGTCACATTGCGACACATTGTGAGCTTGTAGATCTGTTATTTAAAAAATATTTGTATACATTTCAACACTCTGCATAATGAGTACTTTTACTTTTCATACTTTAAGTACATTTTGATACTTTTGTACTTTTACTCAAAATAATTTCAGATTTTTACTAGTATTTCTATATGATTGCAGTATTGTTACTTTTAGTTAAAGGGTTAGTTCTGATTTTTAGACTTAAAGCTGTAGGAAATACTTCACGTCATTAATATAGTGTTTGTAAAGATATTAATTGATTGGCTGAGTCCCGTGGTGGGAGTTCTGCTCTGGTTTCATTGAAATATTAAGTAGTTCTGGTCATTGGTGGCGGGGGTCACTGCGGATCACTGGGGGTCACTGGGGGTCACACATTACAAATAAACTAATTCACAGAACTAGTGTCATTTGTATTGTTGACCTATTTCTACCATATAGAGCAACGTTTGTTCACCTTTGACCTCTCTGTCACATGGAACTATGTATCCAGGGTGCGTTCGGAAATGCGCCCTGAACGCACTGGTGTGCTCTCTTGTCGTTCGTTTATTCAGTGCACTCGGTGCGTTGTTGTTCGAAAATCCAGTGCGCTGCGCACCGGGTGTGCCGAGTGCCCGCACTGAGCGACCCTACCCTGAAGCTGGGGTTGTCCACTGAGCGACCCTACCCTGAAGCTGGGGTTGTCCACTGAGCGACCCTACCCTGAAGCTGGGGTTGTCCACTGAGCGACCCTACCCTGAAGCTGGGGTTGTCCACTGAGCGACCCTACCCTGAAGCTGGGGTTGTCCACTGAGCGACCCTACCCTGAAGCTGGGGTTGTCCACTGAGCGACCCTACCCTGAAGCTGGGGTTGTCCACTGAGCGACCCTACCCTGAAGCTGGGGTTGTCCACTGAGCGACACTACCTTGAAGCTGGGGTTGTCCACTGAGCGACCCTACCCTGAAGCTGGGGTTGTCCACTGAGCGACCCTACCCTGAAGCTGGGGTTGTCCACTGAGCGACCCTACCCTGAAGCTGGGGTTGTCCACTGAGCGACCCTACCCTGAAGCTGGGGTTGTCCACTGAGCGACCCTACCCTGAAGGTGGGGTTGTCCACTGAGCGGACCCTACCCTGAAGCTGGGGTTGTCCACTGAGCGACCCTACCCTGAAGCTGGGGTTGTCCACTGAGCGGACCCTACCCTGAAGCTGGGGTTGTCCACTGAGGGACCCTACCCTGAAGCTGGGGTTGTCCACTCAGCGACCCTACCCTGAAGCTGGGGTTGTCCACTGAGCGACCCTACCCTGAAGCTGGGGTTGTCCACTGAGCGACCCTACCCTGAAGCTGGGGTTGTCCACTGAGCGACCCTACCCTGAAGCTGGGGTTGTCCACTGAGCGACCCTACCCTGAAGGTGGGGTTGTCCACTGAGCGACCCTACCCTGAAGCTGGGGTTGTCCACTGAGCGACCCTACCCTGAAGCTGGGGTTGTCCACTGAGCGACCCTACCCTGAAGCTGGGGTTGTCCACTGAGCGGACCCTGCCCTGAAGCTGGGGTTGTCCACTGAGCGACCCTACCCTGAAGCTGGGGTTGTCCACTGAGCGACCCTACCCTGAAGCTGGGGTTGTCCACTGAGCGACCCTACCCTGAAGCTGGGGTTGTCCACTGAGCGACACTACCTTGAAGCTGGGGTTGTCCACTGAGCGACCCTACCCTGAAGCTGGGGTTGTCCACTGAGCGACCCTACCCTGAAGCTGGGGTTGTCCACTGAGCGACCCTACCCTGAAGCTGGGGTTGTCCACTGAGCGACCCTACCCTGAAGCTGGGGTTGTCCACTGAGCGACCCTACCCTGAAGCTGGGGTTGTCCACTGAGCGACCCTACCCTGAAGGTGGGGTTGTCCACTGAGCGGACCCTACCCTGAAGCTGGGGTTGTCCACTGAGCGACCCTACCCTGAAGCTGGGGTTGTCCACTGAGCGGACCCTACCCTGAAGCTGGGGTTGTCCACTGAGGGACCCTACCCTGAAGCTGGGGTTGTCCACTGAGCGACCCTACCCTGAAGCTGGGGTTGTCCACTGAGCGACCCTACCCTGAAGCTGGGGTTGTCCACTGAGCGACCCTACCCTGAAGCTGGGGTTGTCCACTGAGCGACCCTACCCTGAAGCTGGGGTTGTCCACTGAGCGACCCTACCCTGAAGGTGGGGTTGTCCACTGAGCGACCCTACCCTGAAGCTGGGGTTGTCCACTGAGCGACCCTACCCTGAAGCTGGGGTTGTCCACTGAGCGACCCTACCCTGAAGCTGGGGTTGTCCACTGAGCGACCCTACCCTGAAGCTGGGGTTGTCCACTGAGCGACCCTACCCTGAAGCTGGGGTTGTCCACTGAGCGACCCTACCCTGAAGCTGGGGTTGTCCACTGAGCGACCCTACCCTGAAGCTGGGGTTGTCCACTGAGCGACCCTACCCTGAAGCTGGGGTTGTCCACTGAGCGACCCTACCCTGAAGCTGGGGTTGTCCACTGAGCGACCCTACCCTGAAGCTGGGGTTGTCCACTGAGCGACCCTACCCTGAAGCTGGGGTTGTCCGGTGTGAATCAGTGTGAATGCGTCACAGCCCACCACACTCAACAAACTGACCACATTCCTGGTGCGCATTTCCGAACACACCCCTAGTTAATAATAATGTATAATAATAATTATACAACAGGTCGTTTCGAGGAAGCAATCTGATTGGTTGAAACAGCCTTCTAGCCGTGGTTCAAACGAGCACCACTCCACACCTAATCAAAACAAAGAATTCAGCTGCTCTGTTTTCCCAGAGCGCAGCAAAGTCAGTGGCTAGGCTAGCTAGTTTCTTGGGACATTTGTGGTCGTAGTGACTACATCTGTCATTAAAAAAAAAAATTCTTTCAGCGATTTTCTTAGTTTTAAGGGTAACTGTTGTACAATTGCAATATTACACTTGAGGGTGTGGTTTAACGTGATTATTGCCACTTCAGTGATGCTTGCGGAACTCGACTTTGTCTCGTTCCTGACCGTATCACTGTCGTGGCAATAATCACGTTAAACCACACCCTCTCGTGTAATATTGCTTAATAATAATAATAATAATAATAATACATGGTGTGTTAAAACAAAGCTTTTGTTATTTTAGGATGGATTATGACTGGAATAAGATCTTCCACACCATCTACGTCACGTCGGCGGTCATCTTCAGCGTGGTGTGTGTGCTCGGCGTGTTGGGGAACGGCGTGGTCATCTGGGCCACGGGCTTCAGGATGGAGAAAACCGTCAACACCGTCTGGTACCTCAACCTCGCCGTGGCCGACTTCCTGGCCACGGCCTTCCTGCCCCTGAAGATCACACGGAGCGCCCTGGACTTCCACTGGCCTTTCGGCTGGTTCATGTGCAAGATGGACGCCATGGTATTCTTCGTGAACATGTACGCCAGCATCTTCACTCTGGTGCTGATCAGCGTGGACAGATGTGTGCGCGTGGTGCGTCCGCTGTGGGCCCGGTGCAGTGGACACCGCACGGTCAGAAAGGCGTCCTGGGTCAGTCTGGGAGTCTGGGTTGTGGCCTTGGCTCTGAGCTCCCCTCACGTCATCTTCACGGACACAAAGCCCTATCGTGCAGGTATGGTCTGGTGCTTAGACGGCTACGCGTCCACCGTCAGAGGCGTCACCACTAACTTCCTGGTGGGATTCGTGGTTCCTTTCTCCGTCATCGTCTTCTGCTATTCCGTCATCACATACCGGATCAGGAATACCCGCTTGCTGGCTGACCAATCGGGTCGCTCCTTCAAAATCATGGCGACTGTCATCGCCGCGTTCTTCCTGTGCTGGATCCCCTTCCACGTCACACGGCTGATTCAGGTTTTGTATAATTGGACGGATGAGCCCAGTGGCACGCTGGAGCTTGTGCTCCGCTTCGGGTTTCCCATAACCCGTGCCCTGGCGCTGCTCAACAGCTGCCTGAACCCGCTGCTGTACGTGTTCAGTCACAGCTTCAAGGACGTGTTCCGCAGGTCCATCCTGTGGGTTCTGGAGAAAGCCTTCGCTGAAGAGCCTCCTCAGACCAACAACACTCCCTGCAAAGACCCAGCCGTCACCCAAATGATCCTATCCGGTCCGCCCGGAACCCAAGACCTAAGAGTAAAGACCCAAGAGAAGTGCTAATCTAAATTATACCACAGGTCGTTTCGAGGAAGCAATCTGATTGGTTGAAACAGCCTTCTAGCCGTGGTTCAAACGAGCACCACTCCACACCTAATCAAAACAAAGAATTCAGCTGCTCTGTTCTCCCAGAGCGCAGCAAACTAGGTGGCTAGGCTAGCTAGTTTCTTGGGACATTTGTGATCGTAGTAAATACATTTGTCATTAAAAAAATATGTTTTTTCAGCGATTTTCTTAGTTTTAAGGGTAACTGTTGTATAATTACAATATTGCACTCGAGGGTGTGGTTTAACGTGATTATTGCCACTTCAGTGATGCTTGCGGAACTCGACTACGTCTCGTTCCTGACCGCATCACTGTCGTGGCAATAATCACGTTAAACCACACCTCTCGTGTAATATTACTTAAACCTGAAACGGTGGCTGCTATTCTTTTTCTTCACGGAAATCGTGGACTGTAAGTAGTAGGAGTTGTTGTTTGTGACGTTGTGTGCGGAGTGGACTGTGGAGTATGGACTGTGGAGTATGGACTGTGGAGTATGGACTGTGGACTGTGGAATATATTTGCAATATGGTTCTTCACTATTGACAAAGAAAGAAAGGTAGGCCCTATCCTTTTTTTTTTTTTTGTGGTGCAACCACTCCCTTACGGAGCTATGTGTGTGTGTGTGGGTGGCTGGGTGTCTGGGTATGAGCACGAAAAGAGCATGGTAGTTTTTCACCACCTGTGCGCAACCTAACGCACACACAAACACACACGTATTAACTGTATATATGATGCTTTCGGGGGTGCCAGTACATTACAGTGACAGTACAGTACAGTACAGTAGTACACATGGTAACTGTGTCATTTCTCTACCGTGTCGGACGTGGGGCGGCTCGCCGGAACCGGGCCGGCACCCTGGGTACTCCCCCCCCCCCCCCCCCCCCAATATTTGTGAGCATTCATTTGTGTTGGTGACACTTTGTTCATTTTGGCTTGCATGCCATTTCCATTGAGCAGCTCTCAGCCAATGTATCTGCCATTATGTCGGCATAATATATGCCTTTATAGCAGTTAGCCTAATACTGCTGCTGGATCACTCACTGGAGTTGATGTTTTATTTATTTTATATATAGTTCAAAGCATCTCAGGACATTTGGACTCTTGTTTATCCTGCCTATAGTCTCACGCACGTTGTTTATTCGTCCCGTGGTCTCGTCCCACGTATGCCATGAACGTTTAACTTTTAAATAACTTTTAATAACTTTTAATAAAAGTTCAACTAAAACTATAAGTACTTTTTTTTGTGTGATGTGTGTGTTGTTCTGAATCCATTCTGGACGGGAACCGCTGTTGGTGTTTTAAGCATTTTGTTATACTTTAGGTATTGAAAAATAGCAGATCTACAAGCTCATAGCGCGGCACTCGCTACGAGCTTGTAGGTCTGCTATTTTTTGAAAAATCGTGAAAATGTGGTGCAAATCTTTTAATATATATTCTTTCAGAGCGAATGTTTTGAACTCAAATCTTTGCTTCTGGAAGGTCCCTGGAACAACATATTCTCAGACGGGGGGCGGTGGCCAAATACATATCATTTTTGGGGTTCTTGAACATGAAATATTGAGCACCACTGACATATAGAAACATAGGTATTTCAGAAAACTGTCATGATTTAGAAGACACTTTTTAAATGTCGATGTCAGGCCTAAATGGGTCAATGTGGGTTTAT
>NC_136801.1:1373276-1375776 GCF_951216825.1 Electrona antarctica | reverse complement strand
TTATACTCCACGGGCAACATACGTACACATTTGGGCCCTTTTTGAAACCGCCTCCTCGCCACTCGCCCTAAACACTTGCACTCGGTATGCGCGTTCACGCGAGGCTGCGCCATATTAAGTGTCGTCCGAAACCAAGCAGCCTTGAGTGGAAGTGGCTTATAAAGCCCTCAAGAGCGAGTCTGTGCCGATCTAGACTCCATTGCTAGCGGATTCGGCCATACTGGCCTACTCACCATAGTAGCCTGGTCAAGGTTTCCCCCTGGTGGACGTGTCATTTTAGGGGCTACTAATATATACTATTCTCTGCCTATCGGGACGTAACTCGGACGGCGCTGAGTCGGCCCCCTGAGTGGGCCCCCGCGCCTGGGGCCCCGCGCCTGGATCCATGGTAGCTTTGATGGCACGGTGCTGCTCGCACTCTGACACATCATTATGTCTCTTTGTGGTCGTGAGCGGCTTGCCACTCTGTCGTCGGGCAAAGTGTGTGTGGCAGTGCACATCAAAGAGATCAGCTCCACGGGCGGGGGCGGGGGGGGGGGGTTGAGGGAAAAACCAATTATGTGTGGCGCGTCTGTCTGTCACGGAGGTACATGTAAATATATGTACATAATTGACAATTATACCTGAATTATTTGACACGAGTTCATGTCGTTTATGTCGATGAGACCTCAGGAGGAAGGCACTAAACATGAATATATACAGTAAATATCATATTTCCACCCAAGCAGGCAGGCAGGCATATGTTTACACATTATTAGAAAGCACGAGTGTCTATTTCAAACACTACATCATCATACAAGTTCACGGTGCGTCGGGATGTGACCCGTTGTGAGCTTGTGGATCTGGTCGGGATGTGACCCGTTGTGAGCTTGTGGATCTGGTCGGGATGTGACCCGTTGTGAGCTTGTGGATCTGGTCGGGATGTGACCCGTTGTGAGCTTGTGGATCTGGTCGGGATGTGACCCGTTGTGAGCTTGTGGATCTGGTCGGGATGTGACCCGTTGTGAGCTTGTGGATCTGGTCGGGATGTGACCCGTTGTGAGCTTGTGGATCTGGTCGGGATGTGACCCGTTGTGAGCTTGTGGATCTGGTCGGGATGTGACCCGTTGTGAGCTTGTGGATCTGGTCGGGATGTGACCCGTTGTGAGCTTGTGGATCTGGTCGGGATGTGACCCGTTGTGAGCTTGTGGATCTGGTCGGGATGTGACCCGTTGTGAGCTTGTGGATCTGGTCGGGATGTGACCCGTTGTGAGCTTGTGGATCTGGTCGGGATGTGACCCGTTGTGAGCTTGTGGATCTGGTCGGGATGTGACCCGTTGTGAGCTTGTGGATCTGGTCGGGATGTGACCCGTTGTGAGCTTGTGGATCTGGTCGGGATGTGACCCGTTGTGAGCTTGTGGATCTGGTCGGGATGTGACCCGTTGTGAGCTTGTGGATCTGGTCGGGATGTGACCCGTTGTGAGCTTGTGGATCTGGTCGGGATGTGACCCGTTGTGAGCTTGTGGATCTGGTCGGGATGTGACCCGTTGTGAGCTTGTGGATCTGGTCGGGATGTGACCCGTTGTGAGCTTGTGGATCTGGTCGGGATGTGACCCGTTGTGAGCTTGTGGATCTGGTCGGGATGTGACCCGTTGTGAGCTTGTGGATCTGGTCGGGATGTGACCCGTTGTGAGCTTGTGGATCTGCTGCGATAGGCCTATTTTCAGCACGAGACACACCGTGGTAGGACACAGAATAAACTAGAAGAAGTGCCCTTCTGGGCACAGGTCTCCACCAGGAGGATAGGACTGTGTGAGCTGTTTGGCAAAATGTTTAGTAGTAATATAAACATGTTTGCCTTGTATGGCAATTGGATGATTTGAGGTATTTTGTTCCAATCAACCTGTTTTGCAAAAATCAACCTGTTGGTGGCGCTATAACAGGCCAATGTGAAAAGGGTGGGATATATTTCTCAGCCTAGTAAGAAAATGTGTGAAAGATTTCACGTAAATTGCATGCTGCGTTCATGATTTGAGGCTTTTGTTCAAAACGGGGCAATCTTGCAAACTGTGAAAGGCAATTATAGCCAATTAGGGTGGAATATGAAATATCGGACAGATCCGACTTGAGCAAATGACCATAGAGATACTGTGTAACGATTTGTGAGATTTTTGGACAGAATCTGGAGGAGTAATATCCAAAAATGTGTTTTACAAAAGTCGGCCTCCTGGTGGCGCTATAAAAGGCAGATGCGGAAAATGCAGGTCAAAGGTTTGTCCTTGGCCTCTAGGGAGTGTGCATGCAACGTTTCACGCAGATCGGTGCAGTTTTAGGTAACAAATGTGAAAAGCTGCCTCATGGTGGCGCTATAACAGGCCGTTCTGGAAAATGCGGGGCAGAGGTTCATCGTTGGCATCTAGGGAGTGTGTGTGCAAAGTTTGGCATCGACCGGGTTAACGGTGCCGGAGATTAGCTGGTAACGGACGGACGGAAGGACACACGGACGGACACACACACACAC
>NC_136801.1:1349162-1373076 GCF_951216825.1 Electrona antarctica | reverse complement strand
TTCTAACTCTGGGGAAACGCATGCAATGCATCCAAAATACGATGAAATCGATACAGTATAAAGGTCCCTGTACAGTATAAAGGTCCCTGGACAGTATAAAGGTCCCTGTACAGTATAAAGGTCCCTGTACAGTATAAAGGTCCCTGGACAGTATAAAGGTCCCTGGACAGTATAAAGGTCCCTGTACAGTATAAAGGTCCCTGTACAGTATAAAGGTCCCTGTACAGTATAAAGGTCCCTGTACAGTATAAAGGTCCCTGTACAGTATAAAGGTCCCTGGACAGTATAAAGGTCCCTGGACAGTATAAAGGTCCCTGTACAGTATAAAGGTCCCTGTACAGTATAAAGGTCCCTGTACAGTATAAAGGTCCCTGTACAGTATAAAGGTCCCTGGACAGTATAAAGGTCCCTGGACAGTATAAAGGTCCCTGTACAGTATAAAGGTCCCTGTACAGTATAAAGGTCCCTGGACAGTATAAAGGTCCCTGGACAGTATAAAGGTCCCTGTACAGTATAAAGGTCCCTGTACAGTATAAAGGTCCCTGGACAGTATAAAGGTCCCTGGACAGTATAAAGGTCCCTGTACAGTATAAAGGTCCCTGTACAGTATAAAGGTCCCTGGACAGTATAAAGGTCCCTGGACAGTATAAAGGTCCCTGTACAGTATAAAGGTCCCTGGACAGTATAAAGGTCCCTGTACAGTATAAAGGTCCCTGTACAGTATAAAGGTCCCTGTACAGTATAAAGGTCCCTGTACAGTATAAAGGTCCCTGTACAGTATAAAGGTCCCTGTACAGTATAAAGGTCCCTGTACAGTATAAAGGTCCCTGGACACTTGATGCGTTTTCGGATTTTTAGCTGTGTTTTTCCGTCGGCTTTACAATCGATTATTTGCTTTTCAAAACGATACGATATGATACATAGTCAATGTCGCTGTTTTCATTTCGATATACTTCAATTCTTGAAATTAAAAAATATATATTTTTCGATGCAGTTACTATATCGTCACACCCCCTACTAATTACAGTATATCTGCACACTGTTTTCTCAGGTGCCAAAAGTGACTTGATGTTTGAACCAACATGTAGTTTTTCCAGACTCTCTATACTAGCATTCTGAGATTTGTGGAATAGTTGTCTGGCTACGTGAGACTATAACAAAATGGGGGGATCCTATTGTGCAGAGCTGTGTAATGATGCTTCCAAGCATTCCACACAAGCTAAGATACCCAGCCAAAACAAACGGATACGCGCCAAACGAGGGGGATCTATTCTCCAGTCTGTCGCTGTCAGGTTCCATGTTATCACTTTAATCATGTTTATTCCATTTAGACCTGAGGACAATTTCTACAAAATGTCTTCTAAATCCTGACAGTTTTCTGAAAAGACCCTATGTTTCTATGTCAGTGATTCTCAAACATGTTCACGTCAAGGACCCCCATCTGAAAATATGTTGTCCCAGGGACCCCCCCCCCCCCCCCCCCCCCCAGAAGCAAAGATTTGAATTAAAAAACGTTCACTCTGAAAGAATATATATATTCAAAGATTTCACGATTTCTCAAAAATAAAACAAATAAAAATAGCAGATCTACAAGCTCATAGTGCGGCACTCGGTGCCGCGCTATGAGCTTGTAGATCTGCTATTTTTCCAATAGCTAAAGTATAACGTAAAGGTCATTACACACTGGCGAATTAGCGACGCGAATAAAAAATTCGACACCGGAGCGAACACCGGAGCGAACAAATAAAGAGCGAAAACGGTCGCATTTTCGCACATTCGCCACTGATGTGGAAGCTTGCATTGACTTCAATTGGTTTTAAAAAAAGGCGAATTATTCGCACGAATAATTCGCGTCGCTAATTCGCCAGTGTGTAATGACCTTAATGCTTGAAACACCAAAAGAGGTTCCCGTTCAGAATGGGTTAAATAGCTGGACAACCAAAACACAGCCTGTTCTCCATCTGGTGAGGTCTATATCGCTACGATGACGGACAGGGTTCTAGCTGCGACACACTGCAGTGGACACACACACACACACACCCACCCACAGCACGCATACACACACACAAAAACCCTTGTGCACATTTAAAATACTTTTTTTGCAAATATTTCATACTGCAAAGCCACATATGACAGAACACACACACACACACACACACACACACACACACACACACGCACACACGCACGCATGCACGCACGCACGCACGCACACACACACACACACACACACACACACCATATGCATCCACCACAAGACACTCACAAAAATAAGGGAAATAAAAGCTCTATGGAATGAAACTAATGCTAATTTGACTTTGAACGATGGCGTTTTGAACCTGGACAGCTTTTCCTCTCCAACCTTATGGCCAGCTATAGTTCTGTGATGGAGACCCGGTCCGCTCGCCCACCTACCCGGAACTTTTTGTTACTTTGTGCCAACAAATCAATCCCAGATGTTTCCCTTTGAAATTATCCCTTTAAGACCTGGAACGCGTCTGTGTCGCCTCATAGCTTTTTAACCATGATCTACAATATCATAGCACGGCACAGAGTGCCACGCTATGATCTTATAGATCTGCTATTTTTGAGTGGTGCAACCACTCCAAGGAACAGCAATGTACCTATGGGACTATGTGACTATGTTACTATGTTTAGAGTACCAGTAGGGGCAAAAGTGGCGCTGTTGTGTCAGAAACAGAGAGAGAGAGAGATAGTGCTGCACTGTTGCCTGCTAATTACAGAGAGAGAGAGAGGGGCAGGGGGAGAGGGGAGTTGCACCACTCAGTTCACACGGGTGTGATTTTTTGTTGGTGCAAATCTTTGATTATAATATTATTCTTTCACAGTGAATGTCTTCAACTCAAATCTTTGCCTCTAGGAGGTCCCTGGGGGGGTCCCTGGTACCGAACATTTTCAGATGGGGGTCGGCGGCCAAATACACATCATCTTTGGGGGTCCTTGACATGCAATAGTTTGAGAACCACTGCTATGTTTTTTTCTTATATACCGTCATGACATAGAAGACTATGTGTTGTGTGTCTGCTAAATACCATAATTGTACATTGTTTGTGTGGGTTTGTCTCCCAGCAGTGCTTGTAATATACACTGTATAGGCTCCAGTAAGGCCTGCCACTAACCCAACATCCGGGGAATCCCTCCCCGGAGTCTCTTTTCGTGGACCTCTAATATTAACCCCCAACTGACTGCCGAGTGTGACCGTGGACCAGGCCACTTCATGGAGCCCACCAGAAGTGTGACCGTGGACCCGGCCTCACAGTGCACGACCTGGACCAGATGTGGACCAGGCCCCTCCATGGAGCCCACCCTGTCTATCTCTCTTCTATTCTCTTACTATTTTCAAAAAAACCTTTTTGAATAGTTCAGCTAGCCAATCTATATACATTGACACGTTGTGAGCTTGTAGATTTTAGAAATGTTTTGCAAAATAGTAAAACAAAGCCCAAGAAGTTTAGGGATAAGGGGTTTAGCGCTGACAAAAAGGCAGCCCCTAATCTTTGCAGAATCTGCTGGTGGTCTCGGGTCTCAACGGTTTAAACGTGAGCGCTCGGCGGCGGCGGCGGCGGCCCCGCCCCCGCGCGGTGAGGAGCTACAGCTAAAGCCGCGTCTCTCCGTTTGGGCCGGCAGAGCTATGGAGGAGGAGCTACGGAGGAGGAGGAGCTACGGCAGAGCTACGGAGGAGGAATAGTAACGCCATTGGATGTGACACCGTGTTTTATCAGCCCATTTAGGCCTGACGTCCATGTTAGTGGTGCTCAGTATTTAGGCCTGACGTCCATGTTAGTGGTGCTCAGTATTTAGGCCTGACGTCCATGTTAGTGGTGCTCAGTATTTAGGCCTGACGTCCATGTTAGTGGTGCTCAGTATTTAGGCCTGACGTCCATGTTAGTGGTGCTCAGTATTTAGGCCTGACGTCCATGTTAGTGGTGCTCAGTATTTAGGCCTGACGTCCATGTTAGTGGTGCTCAGTATTTAGGCCTGACGTCCATGTTAGTGGTGCTCAGTATTTCATGTCGAGGACCCCAAAAATGATATGTAATATGCCTCCGCCCCCCCCCATCTGAAAATATGTTGTTCCAGGGACCCCTCCCCCGCCCCCCCCCATCTGAAAATATGTTGTTCCAGGGACCCCTCCCCCGCCCCCCCATCTGAAAATATGTTGTTCCAGGGACCCCTGCCCCTCCCCCCCATCTGAAAATATGTTGTTCCAGGGACCCCTGCCCCTCCCCCCCATCTGAAAATATGTTGTTCCAGGGACCCCTCCCCCGCCCCCCCCATCTGAAAATATGTTGTTCCAGGGACCCCTCCCCCGCCCCCCATCTGAAAATATGTTGTTCCAGGGACCCCTCCCCCGCCCCCCCCCATCTGAAAATATGTTGTTCCAGGGACCCCTCCCCCGCCCCCCCATCTGAAAATATGTTGTTCCAGGGACCCCTGCCCCTCCCCCCCATCTGAAAATATGTTGTTCCAGGGACCCCTGCCCCTCCCCCCCATCTGAAAATATGTTGTTCCAGGGACCCCTCCCCCGCCCCCCCCATCTGAAAATATGTTGTTCCAGGGACCCCTCCCCCGCCCCCCATCTGAAAATATGTTGTTCCAGGGACCCCTCCCCCGCCCCCCCCCATCTGAAAATATGTTGTTCCAGGGACCCCTCCCCCGCCCCCCCATCTGAAAATATGTTGTTCCAGGGACCCCTGCCCCTCCCCCCCATCTGAAAATATGTTGTTCCAGGGACCCCTGCCCCTCCCCCCCATCTGAAAATATGTTGTTCCAGGGACCCCTCCCCCGCCCCCCCCATCTGAAAATATGTTGTTCCAGGGACCCCTCCCCCGCCCCCCATCTGAAAATATGTTGTTCCAGGGACCCCTCCCCCGCCCCCCCCATCTGAAAATATGTTGTTCCAGGGACCCCTCCCCCGCCCCCCCCCATCTGAAAATATGTTGTTCCAGGGACCCCTCCCCCGCCCCCCCATCTGAAAATATGTTGTTCCAGGGACCCCTCCCCCGCCCCCCCATCTGAAAATATGTTGTTCCAGGGACCCCTCCCCCTCCCCCCCATCTGAAAATATGTTGTTCCAGGGACCCCTCCCCCGCCCCCCCCATCTGAAAATATGTTGTTCCAGGGACCCCTCCCCCGCCCCCCCATCTGAAAATATGTTGTTCCAGGGACCCCTGCCCCTCCCCCCCATCTGAAAATATGTTGTTCCAGGGACCCCTCCCCCTCCCCCCCATCTGAAAATATGTTGTTCCAGGGACCCCCCCCCCATCTGAAAATATGTTGTTCCAGGGACCCCTCCCCCTCCCCCCCATCTGAAAATATGTTGTTCCAGGGACCCCCCCCCCCCCATCTGAAAATATGTTGTTCCAGGGACCCCTCCCCCGCCCCCCATCTGAAAATATGTTGTTCCAGGGACCCCCCCCCCCATCTGAAAATATGTTGTTCCAGGGACCCCCCCCCCCATCTGAAAATATGTTGTTCCAGGGACCCCTCCCCCTCCCCCCCCCATCTGAAAATATATTGTTCCAGGGACCCCCCCCCCCATCTGAAAATATGTTGTTCCAGGGACCCCCCCCCCCCATCTGAAAATATGTTGTTCCAGGGACCCCCCCCCCCCCCATCTGAAAATATGTTGTTCCAGGGACCCCCCCCCCCATCTGAAAATATGTTGTTCCAGGGACCCCCCCCCCATCTGAAAATATGTTGTTCCAGGGACCCCCCCCCCATCTGAAAATATGTTGTTCCAGGGACCCCCCCCCCCATCTGAAAATATGTTGTTCCAGGGACCCCTCCCCCCATCTGAAAATATGTTGTTCCAGGGACCCCTCCCCCTCCCCCCCCCATCTGAAAATATATTGTTCCAGGGACCCCCCCCCCATCTGAAAATATGTTGTTCCAGGGACCCCCCCCCCCCATCTGAAAATATGTTGTTCCAGGGACCCCTCCCCCTCCCCCCCCCCATCTGAAAATATATTGTTCCAGGGACCCCTCCCCCTCCCCCCCATCTGAAAATATGTTGTTCCAGGGACCCCTCCCCCTCCCCCCCATCTGAAAATATGTTGTTCCAGGGACCCCTCCCCCGCCCCCCCCCCATCTGAAAATATGTTGTTCCAGGGACCCCTCCCCCGCCCCCCCCATCTGAAAATATGTTGTTCCAGGGACCCCTCCCCCGCCCCCCCCATCTGAAAATATGTTGTTCCAGGGACCCCTCCCCCCCCCCCCCCATCTGAAAATATGTTGTTCCAGGGACCCCTCCCCCGCCCCCCCCATCTGAAAATATGTTGTTCCAGGGACCCCTCCCCCCCCCCCCCATCTGAAAATATGTTGTTCCAGGGACCCCTCCCCCGCCCCCCCATCTGAAAATATGTTGTTCCAGGGACCCCTCCCCCCCCCCCCCATCTGAAAATATGTTGTTCCAGGGACCCCTCCCCCGCCCCCCCCCATCTGAAAATATGTTGTTCCAGGGACCCCTCCCCCGCCCCCCCCATCTGAAAATATGTTGTTCCAGGGACCCCTCCCCCGCCCCCCCATCTGAAAATATGTTGTTCCAGGGACCCCTCCCCCGCCCCCCCATCTGAAAATATGTTGTTCCAGGGACCCCTCCCCCGCCCCCCCATCTGAAAATATGTTGTTCCAGGGACCCCTCCCCCGCCCCCCCATCTGAAAATATGTTGTTCCAGGGACCCCTCCCCCGCCCCCCCATCTGAAAATATGTTGTTCCAGGGACCCCTCCCCCGCCCCCCATCTGAAAATATATTGTTCCAGGGACCCCTCCCCCGCCCCCCCATCTGAAAATATGTTGTTCCAGGGACCCCCCCAGAAGCAAAGATTTGAGTTAAAATATTTACTCTGTAATAATATATTTCAAAGATTTGAGGCACATTTTCACGATTAAAAAAAAAGATAGCAGACCTACAAACTCATAGCGCAGCACTTGGTGCCGCACTATGAGCTTGTAGGTCTGCTATTTTTAATGCTATAATGCTTTAAAACACCAAAAGGGGGTTCCCGCCCTGAACGGGTTAGCGTCGGGGCCGATCAGCGCCGTCGTTCATCTGAACATTCAGACTCTTTACTCCCTCATCCGTCAAGCGGAGGCAGCCGAGCTGAGCTCTGGTGATGCTGCTGGAAGCGCCGCTATGCTGCAGAGCTAAACATACAGGCAGCCGAGCTGAGCTCTGGTGATGCTGCTGGAAGCGCCGCTATGCTTCAGAGCTATACATACAGGCAGCCGAGCTGAGCTCTGGTGATGCTGCTGGAAGCGCCGCTATGCTTCAGAGTGTTAAGAGAGGCAGGGGCTGAAATCCCGTAAGAGGGCACTTTCGGACAAAAATAGCAGATATACAAGCTCTCAACGCGTCGCACTGCGACGCGTTGAGAGCTTGTAGATCTGCATGCCAGACGGGTAAAAGGGCAGTTGTTTTACAGCAAGGGGGAAAGGGGTTTGACAGACGGGTTAAAAGGGCAGTTGTTTTAAAGACGGGGTAAAAGGGCAGTTGTTTTACAGCAAGGGGGAAAGGGGTTTGACAGACGGGTTAAAAGGGCAGTTGTTTTAAAGACGGGGTAAAAGGGCAGTTGTTTTACAGACGGGGTAAAAGGGCAGTTGTTTTACAGCAAGGGGGAAAGGGGTTTGACAGACGGGTTAAAAGGGCAGTTGTTTTAAAGACGGGGTAAAAGGGCAGTTGTTTTACAGCAAGGGGGAAAGGGGTTTGACAGACGGGGTAAAAGGGCAGTTGTTTTAAAGACGGGGTAAAAGGGCAGTTGTTTTACAGACGGGGGAAAGGGGTTTGACAGACGGGTAAAAGGGCAGTTGTTTTAAAGACGGGGTAAAAGGGCAGTTGTTTTACAGACGGGTAAAAGGGCAGTTGTTTTACAGACGGGGGAAAGGGGTTTGACAGACGGGGTAAAAGGGCAGTTGTTTTAAAGACGGGGTAAAAGGGCAGTTGTTTTTCAAACGGGGTAAAAGGGCAGGGGCTGAACCCTTTTAGGTCTATGTGGTCCACGTCCCTGGATCTGTAGCATGTTTGTTGTCTCTGATGTATGGGATTATGATGAGACGCTAGATCTGCAGCGCACGATGAAGGAGGGGGAACAAATATGGATAGATTTATTCGAGATGTGATTTTAAGGACCCAATCTCTCCATCTAAATGTATAAACAAAATGTCCGGAGCTGCCTGGGCCGGAGAAACAAACTTCCTAATCCATATCCTCAGCACACGGTCAAATCCATTGAAAGTTACAAAATTGTACTTAAAGGGGCATTCCACTCATTTTCAACATTTTACTATGTCATTAATATACCTTAGAGCTGTTGTGTGGAAATAATAAAAAAGTCCCCCCCATTCTGTGTTTCCTAGAACTAGAGGTCTGAAAAAAAACATTAACATGGTGGAACACATCTTGATGATGTCATCAAGATGATGTCATCTTACAGTTCTAGGAAACACAGAACGGGGGGACTATTTTATTAAGCTCTAAGGTATATTAATGACATATTAAAATGTTGAAAATGGGTGGTTTTCCCCTTTAAGTACATACAGTACAACACATTTTGGGCGGGAACCCCTTTTGGTGTTTTCTGCGTTATGTTATACTTTAGCTATTGAAAAATAGCACATCTACAAGAGTGCCGCGCTACGAGCTTGTAGGTCTGCTAATTTTGAAAAATCTTGAAAACGTGCACATATTTGAACATATATTCTTTCACAGCGTAGATTTCTAACTCAAACCTTTGCTTCTGGGGGGGTGGGTCCCTTGAACAACATATTTTCAGATGGGGGGGTCGGCGGCCAATTACATATATTTTTGGGGGTCCTTGACATGAAAATGTCGACTGACATAGAGACAAAGGACAGTATTATGCGTGTCTTAAGTACCAGGTCTTATTACTTAACTTAAGACCTGGAGGCGTGGTCAATGCTCCAGGTCTTAAGTTAAGTAATAAGACCTGGTACTTTTTCATAAAACTGTCAGGATTCAGGAGACATTTGTAGAATCGTCCTCCGGTCTAAATGGTTTAAGTAAATGTACTTAGTTACTTGACAGTTGACACCACTGCACACGGGTCCACGAGGGGGAAGGAAATGCATGACATTTATGGTAGAATTAGTTCCAGCTTTAGATTCAGTGACAGCAGGAGGACAATGAATCTGTCTGGACATGGCTGGACTGCAGTGATTTGTTTGTTCCAGAAGGGTGGTCTTTTTAGGTCGCAGCTATAGAGCGTCACAGTCCCGCCCCCTCGAGAGACCCGGAAAAGAATTCCCCGTTCATTTTCCTCATAGACTTTTCAAAAGGTATTTATTTAAGGAATATACCTGGGAGTGGTGGACGTCACGCAATCCTCTCTGGCGTAGGCGAACCAGACAACCTCCTCTTCTTCCCCGTTGCCTTCTAGTCCAAGAACGCCGTACTCCTCACCAGAATATCCAATATGTTCGTGGAACGGGTGAGTAATGTTGGTCAAATGTCCAATGGGGTTGAACACCCAATGTGCTTCTGTAGTAGACGTGTAGTCCAATCGACTGATTTAATATACGGCAACCTTCCCCTAGTTTATTCACTAGTCCACCCATCGACTGATCTAATATACGGCAACCTTCCCCGTGTTTATTCACTGGTCCACCCATCGACTGATCTAATATACGGCAACCTTCCCCGTGTTTATTCACTGGTCCACCCATCGACTGATCTAATATACGGCAACCTTCCCCGTGTTTATTCACTGGTCCACCCATCGACTGATCTAATATACGGCAACCTTCCCCGTGTTTATTCACTGGTCCACCCATCGACTGATCTAATATACGGCAACCTTCCCCGTGTTTATTCACTGGTCCACCCATCGACTGATCTAATATACGGCAACCTTCCCTGTGTTTATTCACTAGTCCACCCATCGACTGATCTAATATACGGCAACCTTCCCTGTGTTTATTCACTAGTCCACCCATCGACTAATCTAATATACGGCAACCTTCCCCGTGTTTATTCACTGGTCCACCCATCGACTAATCTAATATACGGCAACCTTCCCCGTGTTTATTCACTGGTCCACCCATCGACTGATCTAATATACGGCAACCTTCCCTGTGTTTATTCACTAGTCCACCCATCGACTGATCTAATATACGGCAACCTTCCCCATGTTTATTCACTGGTCCACCCATCGACTGATCTAATATACGGCAACCTTCCCCGTGTGTATTCACTGGTCCACCCATCGACTGATCTAATATACGGCAACCTTCCCCGTGTTTATTCACTAGTCCACCCATCGACTGATCTAATATACGGCAACCTTCCCCGTGTTTATTCACTAGTCCACCCATCGACTGATCTAATATACGGCAACCTTCCCCGTGTTTCTTCACTAGTCCACCCATCGACTGATCTAATATACGGCAACCTTCCCCGTGTTTATTCACTGGTCCACCCATCGACTAATCTAATATACGGCAACCTTCCCCGTGTTTATTCACTGGTCCACCCATCGACTAATCTAATATACGGCAACCTTCCCTGTGTTTATTCACTAGTCCACCCATCGACTAATCTAATATACGGCAACCTTCCCCGTGTTTATTCACTGGTCCACCCATCGACTGATCTAATATACGGCAACCTTCCCCGTGTTTATTCACTAGTCCACCCATCGACTGATCTAATATACGGCAACCTTCCCCGTGTTTATTCACTGGTCCACCCATCGACTAATCTAATATACGGCAACCTTCCCCGTGTTTATTCACTGGTCCACCCATCGACTAATCTAATATACGGCAACCTTCCCTGTGTTTATTCACTAGTCCACCCATCGACTAATCTAATATACGGCAACCTTCCCCGTGTTTATTCACTGGTCCACGCATCGACTGATCTAATATACGGCAACCTTCCCCGTGTTTATTCACTAGTCCACCCATCGACTGATCTAATATACGGCAACCTTCCCCGTGTTTCTTCACTAGTCCGATCAAGAAGAACACAGTTTCCCGGCCACTGCTACAGAGCTGACAATGAGGTTATATCTTCCCTTCTTCTCTGGAGTCCTGCCTCAAAGCAGACCAGAGGTAGAAAACTGTCGTTCGCTGATGTCATCGCTATAGGGACACATGATGTCATCGCTATAGGGACACATGATGTCATCGCTATAGGGACACAGGCATCAGTAAAGCAGGAACTGGGGATGGCAATGAAGGACCGGGAAGTCTGGCGTGGCGTTGTGAAATCCATGGTCTCGACCGTGGTCGGAAAATGATGATGATGTAAGACGTTAAACAGGACACGTAAGACCTTAAACAGGACACGTAAGACGTTAAACAGGACACGTAAGACGTTAAACAGGACACGTAAGACCTTAAACAGGACACGTAAGACGTTAAACAGGACACGTAAGACGTTAAACAGGACACGTAAGACCTTAAACAGGACACGTAAGACGTTAAACAGGACACGTAAGACGTTAAACAGGACACGTAAGACCTTAAACAGGACACGTAAGCTGCACAGAACAGACAGAACACTCCACACGTTAACACCCCAAACGCCCGGGGGGGTATTTAGCATAAAATCAGAGCGCCCAGCGATTCGAAGCAAAGGAGCACATTTCAAGATGCACCAGACGCCATCCCGGATGTAGCTAGAAGTAGCTACATGTAGCCAAAACACCCAACGCGACAAGCGACGGGACCGCGATGGGCCGCCAAACACATAATCTTTGATTAGAATTGGACGGAATTATTTAGATGTACTATGATAATGTAACAATGGAATCTACCATATTATGTACTATGATAATGTAACAATGGAATCTACCATATTATGTTAGTTAGTTAGTTTCATTTATTTGTCCACGTATGGAAATTTGTCTTCGGTCTCAACAGTAAAAAACAAACAGTTACAACAACAGCAACAACACGTAACACAATTATTTTCTCATGGCAAAACAAAAAGTGCAGGACAACAGTGGCAAATACATTGAAAAAACAAACAAATCTAGCGAGACATGGTATCATTTAGTGCCTTAATGGCATTTGGTATGAAGGATTTTTTTTTAAAATGTTACGGTTAGCTCTTGGCACTTTGTACCGTCTACCAGAGGGAAGTAGCTCGAACTCCCTGCAGAGTGGATGAGAGGAGGTCGTTTGCTATCTTGATAGCTTTTCTACGAAGTACCTCCTTGTAGATACAGCCTATTTGTTGCTGTCTCTTCCCAATGATTTTTGATGCTAGGTTTACTATTCTCTGCAGCTTGCCTCTTCCTTTTACATTTAAATTTCCATACCACATAGCCATGTTAAACGTCAAAATGTACTATGATAATGTAACAATGGCATCTACCATATTATGTACTATGATAATGTAACAATGGAATCTACCATATTATGTACTATGATAATGTAACAATGGCATCTACCATATTATGTACTATGATAATGTAACAATGGAATCTACCATATTATGTACTATGATAATGTAACAATGGCATCTACCACATTATGTACTATGATAATGTAACAATGGAATCTACCATATTATGTACTATGATAATGTAACAATGGAATCTACCATATTATGTACTATGATAATGTAACAATGTAAACAACACACAGTGAACAGCTACACAAAGCCAGCAGCTTGTCAGCACTTTACTGCACCATTATTTACTGCATATCAATGAACATAATAATTATTGAATGAATATTAATGAATATGACTTGTTAAATCCTGACCAATGAGGACACACACTGATGCTCACATTGTACTACCAGTAACCTATGACCTGGAGGGAATAATGCAAGAGAAAACAAAAATGAAATTCCATCATGTTGATCAGAAAATAAGATCCATACATGGGATAAAACAAAGATCCTTCACAAGAAACTATCAATGTGTGTTTTATTCAGTCATGTCGATATTGTCAGATTATGTAATTCCTCTGCTTTTGCATCATTGTCATCCTGGATTAGACTGACTGATCATAGACACAAATAACACAATTCAAAATAGAGCCATACGGTATTTTCTTGGAGTTCATAAGCTTACGCCTATCTTGGCCATTAGCGGCGATATGGGATGGATGCCCGTAAATATCAGACACAAAGGTGAGATGTTGAGACTTTGGAATAGACTTGTTAATATGTCCGATGACAGACTAACCAAAAAGATTTTTAATGGTTACCCCTGGGCCAATGAAGTAAAATCTGAATTTGAAAGAAATTGAAAATTAAATTCATTTTTTGTTTTACTGCCCATTATATGAAGAATTGAGACATGTATTATTTTGTAAAATGACAACCATCTGTGTTAACTTTTTCTGGTTAGAGGACTACGAAAAACTGCAATTTTGTTTTAGGAAAGGTATTTTTGCTTTAGCAGACTTTTTATGCAAAGCGTGGGAAAAAAGGCAGAATGTTTTGTTTGTGTAAAAAAAAAAAAAAAAGAGAAAGAAAAACTGTTTCTTGTACACAATGCAATACTGAAGCAATGATGTGTATGGTGTGTCCTATAAGTCCATGTGGGCTGGGCTTGGGTGCATGACACAAAAATAAAGAATCTATCTATCTATCTATCATAGACATATGTCTTAAACTAAAGGCTTTCCCCCTGTATGAGTCCTCATGTGTACTTTTAGATTACCATTCTGTGCAAAGCTTTTACCACACACTGTACAAGAAAATGGCTTTTCACCTGTATGAGTCCTCATGTGTGTTTTTTTGCATTCCCCTGTATGAGCCCTCATGTGTGCTTTTAGACTACCCATCTGGGTAAAGCCTGTACCACACACTGTACAAGAAAATGGCTTTTCACCTGTATGAGTCCTCATGTGTGTTTTTAGAATATCCTTCCTTGTAAAGCTTTTACCACATACTGTACAAGAAAATGGCTTTTCGCCTGTATGGGTCCTCATGTGTGTTTTTAGATCACTCTTTGCAACAAATCCCCTACCACATACTGTACATGAAAAGGGCTTTTCACCTGTATGAGTCCTCATGTGTGCTTTTAGATTAAACGTGGTAACAAAGCCTTTACCACATACTGTACATGAAAAGGGCCTTTCACCTGTATGAATCTTCATGTGTATTGTTAGATTACCCCTTTGTTTAAACATGTTGCCACACTCTGAACAAGAGAAGGGCTTTTCACCTGTATGAATCCTCATGTGTGCTTTTAGATTACTCTTTCGATTAAACATTCTGCCACACTGTGTACAGCTACAACCTTTCTTCCCTGTGTGACTCCTCATGGAGTCAGGTTGTTTGGATGATTCCAGGTCCTGGGACAGCTTGCGCCGTCCTCCCACATTTTGTGTGTTTTGTGATTTCAGTGTTTTTAAAGCTGACTGATCTCCCCTAGTCCCAGCTTGTGTTTTCATGTGTTCAGTTGAGGTGCCGGCTACAGGCTCTGTCTCTCCGCTTTCATCATCATCTTCATATTTCACTGCTAGTAATGTCAACGTTGACCCACCAGCCTCTTCTGCTCTTTGAAGTAGCTCCTCCTGTTCATCTTTAATGTGTGGAGGTTGTGGTTCCTCCTGGACCAGACTGGAGCTCCTCTCCTCTTCAGGTGGAACCTCCACTTTGCACACAGGGACGTGCAGGAAGTCTAGGAAAAATAATACAAAGAGACTTCACTTCATCTCCAACTGTGATCTGGCTGTTAACCTACAAGCCCGCAAGGCGTCACGGATGTTCCGCACTGTGGGCTTGTCCAGTAAAAATGGAATATAATGTAACAATGGAATCTACCATATTATGTACTATGATAATGTAACAATGGAATATAATGTAACAATGGAATCTACCATATTATGTACTATGATAATGTAACAATGGAATCTACCATAGTATGTACTATGATAATGTAACAACGGAATCTAATGTAACAATGGAATATAATGTAACAATGGAATCTACCATATTATGTACTATGATAATGTAACAATGGAATCTAATGTAACAATGGAATCTATAACAATGGAATCTAATGTAACAATGGAATCTATAACAATGGAATCTAATGTAACAATGGAATCTACCATATTATGTACTATGATAATGTAACAATGGAATCTAATGAAACAATGGAATATAATGTAACAATGGAATATACCATATTATGTACTATGATAATGTAACAATTAGGCCTGTCAGTCGATTTTCAAGATTTTTCTTATCAAGGTCCATTATTTATTCTGCATTTGAGCCACGGACCACCATTTGATGACTAAAGAACTGTATGTTGGTACCATTAGGAGAGATAACAGGCCAATGTTGATCAAAATAACATGTTTTCTAATTTCTCTAATTGTGTAGACTTCTTGTAAATTAACTTAAGTAATGCAGATGTTTAACAATTATTCAACTCTTGAGAGTGTAACATTAAACCAAATTTACCCACTTGGTTTAATTTTACACTTTCAAGAGTTAAAGATCTATAAGGGTTAATTTGGTTACCAACTCTCCATCATTTAGCTGGGGGCCACCTGGAACCCCCTCAGGGACCACTGGTTCAGAACCACTGCTTTTTAAGTTTTACACACACACACACACACACACACACACACACACACACACACACACACACACACACACACACACACACACACACACACACACACACACACACACACACACACACACACACGAGAGCCCAAGCACGCTGCACGCACGCACAGTCAGGCTGTCAACATTAGCTTTAGCAATCATTAGCATGGTCTGTGTAGCACCACGCTTTCACAACTAACTGCTATGTTTGTCAACGAAAACAAAAAGTTTTGCTTTTGCCCAATGCCCACTTCAAAGAGCTTCTAGTCTAACACATCGTGGAGCAAATTAATTAATAACGAGCCCAACGGAGGCATTGAGCCTAGCTGACCCAGCTACACTAGTACACTCCGCACCCCGGCTGCACGGAGAGGGGGGAATGAGAGAGAGGCGGGGCTATTGGAATCTCTGGCTGCATGCATGTGAATTTCAGATGCGTCTCTCAACCGTTCTGTCAAACTTCACCGCGCGTTAATCGCGCGTCAATTAAATTAACGCCGTTAACACGGACTTTGCGTTAACGCACGATTAACGCGTTAACTTTGACAGCCTTAGTAAAATGGAATCTAATGTAACAATGGAATCTACAACATTATGTACTGATAATGTAACAATGGAATCTACCATATTATGTACTATGATAATGTAACAATGAAATCTACCATATTATGTACTATGATAATGTAACAATGTAAACAACACACATGTCAACACACAGTGAACAGCTACACAAAGCCAGCAGCTTGTCAGCACTTTACTGCATATCAATGAACATAATAATTATTTAATGAATATTAATGAATATGACTTGTTAAATCCTGACCAATGAGGACACACACTGATGCTCATATTGTACTACCAGTAACCTATGAGCTGGAGGGAATAATGCAAGAGAAAACAAAAATTAAATTCCATCATGTTGAACAGAAAATAAGATCCACACACGAGATAAAACAAAGATCCTTCACAATAAACTATCAATGTGTGTTTTATTCAGTCATGTCGATATATTGTAAGATTATGTAATTCCTCTGCTTTTGCATCATTGTCATCCTGGATTAGAATGACTGATCATAGACATATTATGTCTTAAACTAAAGGCTTTCCCCCTGTATGAGTCCTCATGTGTACTTTTAGAGTAGCCTTCCTTGTAAAGCTTTTACCACATACTGTACAAGAAAATGGCTTTTCACCTGTATGAGTCAGCATGTGTGTTTTTAGATTGACCATTTGGGTAAAGCCTGTACCACACTCTGTACAAGAAAATGGCTTTTCGCCTGTATGAGTCAGCATGTGTCCGTTTAGAGTACGTGTGTTAACACAGCCCTTACCACATACTGTACATGAAAATGGCTTTTCACCTGTATGAGTCATCATGTGTGATTTCAGATTATCCTTCCTAATAAAGCTTTTACCACATACTGTACAAGAAAATGGCTTTTCGCCTGTATGAGTCCTCATGTGTGATTTTAGGCTAACCATCTGGGTAAAGCCTGTACCACACTCTGTACAAGAAAATGGCTTTTCACCTGTATGGGTCCTCATGTGTGTTTTTAGATCACCCTTTGTAATAAAGCCCCTACCACATACTGCACATGAAAATGGCTTTTCACCTGTATGAATCATCATGTGTGTTTTTATAGAACTGCTTTGATTAAACATTTTGCCACACTCTGTACAAGAGAAGGGCTTTTCACCTGTATGAATCCTCATGTGTGTTTTTAGAGTACACCTTTGACTAAACATTTTGCCACACTCTGTACAGCTAAAACCTTTCTTCCCTGTGTGACTCCTCATGGAGTCAGTTTGTTTTGATGATTTCAGGTCCTGGGACAGCTTGCGCTTGATATTTTGTGTGTTTTGTGATTTCAGTGTTTTTAAAGCTGTCTCCTCCCACTCATCACTGTCTTCAGTGTCAGATTCAGAACGGTGTGAAGAGAGGAGCTGCTCGTCACTGGTTGGTTGTGATGTTCCACAGTCCTCTACATCAGCTTGTGTTTTCATGTGTTCAGTTGAGGTGCCGGCTACAGGCTCTGTCTCTCCGTTTTCATCATCTTCATTTTTCACTGCTAGTAATGTCAACGTTGACCCACCAGCCTCTTCTGGTCTTTGAAGTAGCTCCTCCTTAATCTGTGGAGGTTGTGGTTCCTCCTGGACCAGACTGGAGCTCCTCTCCTCTTCAGGTGGAACCTCCACTTTGCACACAGGGACGTGCAGAAAGTCTAGGAAAAATAATACAAAGTGACTTCACTTCATCTCCAACTGTGATCTGGCTGTTAACCTACAAGCCTGCAAGGCGTCACGGATGCTCCGCACTGTGGGCTTGTAGATCGACTGTGTTTGGCGCGTGACACCGTCGACCAGGGACGGATCAGGAATCACAGCCTTTGAGTCGTCTTGAACAACTAGCCTAGAACGGTAATTACTTGCGCGAGCAGAGTACCGTTTTCGGCTGCGTATGTCGGTGACTCCCTCAGCCAATTTCATGGATTGTGTATTTTTTTTAATTTACATAAACATACATAGTTACGTCATCAGTGAATCCCTGATTGGCCGAGCGACGGCACCAACATACGGAGCCAATCCATTTGGCCCGAGGGGGCCACCGACATACGCAGCGCTCTGATTGGCAAGCGAGCAACGCCACCAAAAATACACAATCCCTGACTGGCCAATTGACAACACCGACATATGTGGATGACGTAACCAATTTAACTTACATATAGGACACTTAAAACATTATAACATTGTACTGGATATCTCAAACGGATATTTTTATTATTCTTTTTTTTTCATCCTTTATTTACCCAGGGTAGTAGCTGAGCACAAGTGCTCATTTTCAGCAACGCCCTGCACATACAGACAGACAGACAGACAGACAGACAGACAGACAGACAGACAGACAGACAGACAGACAGACAGACATTAAACTCACCCCACCCAGATTTTTCCTGCCCGTCCGGGGAATTGAACCGGAAACCTTTCGGCAACAAGGGCGCTCCTCTAACCCTTAGGCCACCGCTGCCCCAAAATATATTACGTCTATATAATATACCTTCATTGGAGTCTGCTTATGGAAAATGTAATTGATTTGACATAACTTAAAAAGTCCATGGATGCTGATACTGTCTGTTTCTATTTGCCCATTCCCCAAAGAAGCTTGCAATTTACATTGGGAAAGAGAATACCCCAGTGAGATAAACAGAAGTCAAAGACTTGTGTCTTGTTACACGTTGGTCAATTCAGTCTCCTTGTTCAATGTTTTTAGATTAGTACGGTAATAATGCAGTTCTTACCTGAGGGAGCGTCAACCCCATCAGCCTCCTCTGGTTTTAAAAGTAGCTCCTCTTGTTCCTCTTTGATGTGTGGAGGTTGTGGTTCCTCCTGGACCAGACTGGAGCTCCTCTCCTGCTGTTCCTCTTTAATCTGTGGAGGTTGTGGTTCCTCCTGGACCAGACTGAAGCTCCTCTCCTGCTGTTCATCTTTAATCTGTGGAGGTTGGTGTTCCTCCTGGACCAGACAGAAGCTCCTCTCCTCCTCAGCTAGAACCTCCTCTTTACACACATGGAGGAGTGGGAGGTCTAGAAGGAGGAGAGAGAGGAGGTAACGTCAGGAACCTATACAACACATACTATATCAGTCTCTCACTATCCACTGTTGACAGCATGTACATACATCCATTCATAGAGCTAGTGCTGCCAGAATTGGCCACAAATGTTATTCAAATGTTCCTTTTAAACACCACATGTATTCAAACAATTTTCGAATGATTTCGAATGTCGAATGTATATGATTTTAATATGAATATGATCTCAATATTGCAGAATAATATGCTGTAAAACTTTCTCTTTCTTTATCTATATGATCCGGTCCTGTATGGGTTGGTGCTGAGAAATGCACTCTCTTGAGTCTTGCGAGATCAAATTGAATGATTCATAATTATCTTAGGTGGTGTACACACGAGGACGTATTCTGTGTTACTCGGGCAAGTATTTAGCTGATCTGCCCTTTTTGCCACACGGAGACGGCGTTTTGGGGGACTTAACCGGCTAATTTTGAAACCACCTTCCAGAGTGGGAAAGTTTGGAGACGCTAATTTGCTGAAACAGTGATGTCATAGTCCCCTCGCCCCCTCCAAACTAACCAGTGTTTATTTCACCATAACCACTTACCGTACATATAAGTATCACAGCTATTTTACATTTGCACATAATGTCTAGATAAATCTCTTCTCCAAAAATAGCCGATCTGCAGCCCGCATGCATGAGCTTGTAGATGAGGTATTTTTGGAGAACAGATATAAATTATGGTGATTACCAATCTGGGAAGAGAAGAAAAAAACAATCTGCATTATTGTTACTATATTGGTGTAGTGTAGAATAGATTGCTGTACTCTATACCTCATACTTTAAATGCTTAGTATGAGGTATAAAATACAGCAGCGTGGTGTTCATAAAACAGAAAGATTGGGTGTTGGTTAAGACTGACATTATGTATCTTTCAGGACCTTTCACTGCTTCGTCTCAACCATTACTCAATGGCTCTGGTCTCAGCCACCGCGGTGGATATTTTGACATTCCGTTTTTTTTATTTTTTATGTTGCCACTACTGTTGGAGCAGCCATAAACTACACAGGTTCATCTCGATGTTCTGGGCATCTTTGTAATGTTACTGTTAGTAAAAAGCAGGTAAAAGAGTAACGTTTGAGGCAGACTAACATCAGTCACTCTGCCGTTCACTATAGTAGAAGAGGTGCGCCTGGTGAGGGTTTAAACCCTGCAGCTACGTCGAGTCCGCCTACAGGAAATACGTAAGCTACGACCATGAGACCCGTTTCTGGATTTGTCTATAGCCTATGTACAATGTCTCTTGTTAACTAGCTGCAGATTAAGCAAAATGTTTAGCGCTGTGCAGGCAGCAGGTGGAATCAATGTATTGACGAGCAATTATCTGACATTCAGCAGTGTTGCGCCCGAATATAATCTCCTACATTTATGCATTCACATGGCCATCTACAGGCCAGGCATGTGTACTACAGCTTTTTCTGGAATCAGGAGCAGTTTACCGGTCTCATGTATACGGCATGCATAATTAACATAACCGCAATGTAGACGCAGGAAAGTTATATCGTTTATAAACTTGCGCGGCTAAAGGCCCGAGTCGTCCTCGTGTGGCCAGGGCCTTAATAGCCTATTTTTTGTATGTTTTAGTTTATGTGGCACAGAGTCTCGCCAGAGCTCAGAAAGCCTTTGTATTGCTATTTTTTTAATTTGAATCTTAATTTAAAATATTTGATTATTCTTTTATTTTTTACATTCGAATATTCATTCGAATGTGGAATATTCGTTGGCAGCACTACATAGAGCTAGCCCTGAAACATGACTGTCATGGATAATCATGACAGTCATGACGCTACTTTTCTCAAACGGGGTTCGTTTGGAAAATGCAGTTGCACACCGGGAGCGCACTCGCCTATTAGTCTGTTTTGGCAGTGCGGTAAGCGTTCCTATATCGAACACACAGAGTGCCTCACTCCTCCCGACCGACACAGAGGCGTAGTTGAAAGCCAATGGCAAAAAAAAAACATCTCAGATAAAAATCCCTTTTATTGAAGAATGGCAAAGCTAATCGGCAAGAATCGCAAGAATGGCAAAGCTAATCGCTGTACCAGCAAATTAGTAACACCCGTGGCACACGTGGTGAGTACTTTATATTTTAAATCTGAATGTTTATGTTCACATTTACACTGTAAATGTAGCGATCGCGTAAAACCGGCGGAAGTTAAGCCATGATGCTCGTGCTTCACGAGCATGTTTGAGAAATTACTTAAACACGTGCACACACACACACAAACACACACACACCCACCTGCAGCAGTGTGTAGTAGCAGTGTCTCCATCTCTCTCTCGAAGAGGCTGAATACGAACCCTGAGGCCGCACTGAGGCGCTCCAGCACAAACACTCTGACCCGACCAACATCACCGCTTGTGCGTTTCTCCAAAACACACAATATCTGCTCTCCCACCGACGTCATGTGTCCGTCTATCTCCAGCCGTAAAGACTCCATTTGACGCGTTTTACCTCCTTTAGGTGACATTTTAACTCATTTAAGAGACGTTATGAATCCTTTAAGAGAGGTTTTAACTTGTTTTATGAGATATTTTAACTCCTTTGTTTGCGAGACCGTCACAGCAACAACAGCGCCTACAACAACACAACACGCACTAACTTCCGCTTCCGGATCAACGACGTTTAGAGCGCGTGCGCAGCAAAGGATCCTCCGGACCGTTTGCTCAAAGCAAATGCTATGCCTTTCGCCCCCCCTGGTGGAGGAGGTGTGTAACTGGACGGACGGATTGAATAATTTATTAACAGTTTGCGAAAGAACGGACAGAGGTACAGTTATACAATAATTTAAAAATAATAATCTAAAATAATAATTTAAAATAAATGATCTACAAATCAATAATCTAAAAGGATAACATCATGAAATGCCCTGAGGGCTTGTTTCCAGACAGACAGACAGACAGACAGACAGACAGACAGACAGAGTCTGTCTGTCTGTCTGTCTGTCTGTCTGTCTGTCTGTCTGACAGACAGACAGACAGACAGATCGAGGGACTAGGCTCTGTGGGTTAACTCCTGTCCGGGACTCCGGGCCCCTCCTACGTCTCACCAGGTCCACTCCTGCTCTCACCAGGAGTATCGCCAGGACCTGTGCGTTGCACCAGACTCCCAGCACCAGACACTTCATTCAGGAGTGGTGGTTTCTTGAGACGCAATGGTTCTGCAGGCTCCACCTGGGCAATCAGTTGTAATCATGGATACATTATCTCCAATACAGAATATGGTTTTAGGAGACCCTGAAGGTCACTATGCTAATGTCGTGTTATGTGTATCACTTTCTGTCCCCCGCTCCGCTCCGCAAGGCCTATTTAGAATATTTATGATGGAGAATCGTAGCGTGGATCAAATGATTGACTGGGCAAATTAGCATCGCGGGAGGGGGGGGGGGGGGGGGGGGGGTAGCACATCCCCGGCCAACAGGTGTGAAGTTTGAACGGTTTAGGGGACCATTTAAAACAAAGGCGGCTTGCATGCTGTGGTTTGCTATACTAAACAAAAATTTGCATGCACAAGGGCTGCCAAAGTAGGCTATCTTTTCTTGTTTTTCGCCCCCTCTCTTCAAAGATAGACTGGCCCAGCTCTAAACTGACTGGGCCACGGTCCGCGTGGCCCAATGGACCCTACGACGGTGGCAGTCACCAGTCAGAGAGGTCTTCCATGCAGGCACAACTTACATGAGCAACACAATGAAAATATCACGCCATTCTACCATGAACCACACTAACCATTATTAGCTGATGGAAAAAATAGCAGATCTAGAAGCTCATAGACCCCCCGAGTGTGCGGCACCGAGTGTGCATGAGCGTGTAGATCTGCTTCTTGTGCACGCACACTTCTGTGCAAGTCTGCTCTCAAGATGAAGAGCTCACCTTGTGCCCGGTTTATACTGAGTCGCACATGGTGTCGTAACACCTATAAGAGCAGATCTACAAACACGTTGTGAGCTTTTGTTCACCCGGAAAAAAAATTCTGCGTGTGCACAAAATACATTTTGTAACCACAATCATCGGTTGTTTAGTTTAATATGAGCCGTTGAATAAATCTTTCCCGGGTTTGAATGGATTTACGGAGGCCATTTTCCCGCTGAAAATGTGAATGTGCTTCCCTGGCTTGGCCTCGATCTCTGAGACTCGGGCTACGTCTGAAGCATGCGTATATAACCTGTCCTGAACAAACAGGGGGGGGGGGTTTGGCGGCGGGATAATTCTCTGTGCCGACGGAGATATATTGATAACGCTCGCATTAAAATGATGTCAGCCGCAGTAAATGCCAATGGATGGAGAGGTCCATTAATCAGGGAATGGATTGGGCCTGTCGATGGGGGGCTGCCCCGTGCCCCGCGCAGCCCTGGGCCTGTCGATGGGGGGCTGCCCCGCGCCCCGCGCAGCCCTGGGCCTGTCGATGGGGGGCTGCCCCGCGCAGCCCTGGGCCTGTCGATGGGGGGCTGCCCCGTGCCCCGCGCAGCCCTGGGCCTGTCGATGGGGGGCTGCCCCGCGCAGCCCTGGGCCTGTCGATGGGGGGCTGCCCCGCGCCCCCCTGGGCCTGTCGATGGGGGGCTGCCCCGTGCCCCGCGCAGCCCTGGGCCTGTCGATGGGGGGCTGCCCCGCGCCCCGCGCAGCCCTGGGCCTGTCGATGGGGGGCTGCCCCGCGCAGCCCTGGGCCTGTCGATGGGGGGCTGCCCCGTGCCCCGCGCAGCCCTGGGCCTGTCGATGGGGGGCT
>NC_136801.1:1299162-1346662 GCF_951216825.1 Electrona antarctica | reverse complement strand
GTGCCTGCCCGCGTCTCGTTCGTGTGACTTTTCCATTTTGGTGGGTCAACTTAGTGAACCGCGGTTATTTATTCTCTGTTTCTCTTTTTTTAAGCCGTGAGCAGATGGTTTAATATGTTTTCTATAAAACAGCATATTGCATCGTCTCTCTCTCTCTCTCTCTCTCTCTCTCTCTCTGGCCAGCTGCATTATAGACGCGGTAGGCTATACACACCAATAACGTCGCTATATTGCTGCGCTAACCACAGCACCGTCCAACTCGGGGCATTAATCATAGAATCTGCCATATTAATCAAACATCTCACTATATGCTGAACTATCTTTTTCTCCCAGAGGCAACTTGCTGGCTGTTTGCTCCACACGTACACAGCGACCCTGCAGGGTAAACAAGACAAGCCCAACAACACAGGGGTTTTCTGCTGAGAAATGGACGTTAATAAGCCATTTAGGCCTGACATCGAAATTTAAAAAAATGTCTTCTATATATTCTGACAGTTTTTCTGAAATACCCCATGTCTCTATACAGTATCAGTGGTGCTCAATATTTCATGTCAAGGACACCAGAAATTATATGTAATTGGCCACCAACCTCCATCTGAAAATATGTTATTCCAGGAACCCCTCAGATTTGAGTTAAAAACGTTAAAAATGTTAAAAATGTTGCTCTGAAAGAATATAATCAAAGATTTGTGCCTCATTTTCACGATTTTAAAAAAATAGCAGACCTACAAGCTCATAGCGCGGCACTCGGTGCCGCGCTATGAGCTTGTAGATCTGCTATTTTTCAATAGCTAAAGTATAACATAATGCTTAAAACACCAAATGGGGTTCCCGCCCCAAATGGAATAAATGGCTCTGGGCGCTCACATTAGCAGCATATTTGTTTTACACAACACGACACTTCTAAACTTCCTTTTTCAGGTTAACAAGAAGGCCATGGCGAACTCATAGCATGTATAGGACTAATAGAGGTTTGCTGAAGAGCGCCTTTACTTTACAAACTGACGCGCTGTGAGCTTGTATATCTGCTATTTTTGAAAAGCCAACACAAAAATCTAAAGAGAGTTGAGCCAGAAGGCAAAGCTCTCTGTCTACCGAGCAATCTTCGTTCCTACTCTCACCTATGGTCATGAAGTGTTCCTACTCTCACCTATGGTCATGAAGTGTTCCTACTCTCACCTATGGTCATGAAGTGTTCCTACTCTCACATATGGTCATGAAGTGTTCCTACTCTCACCTATGGTCATGAAGTGTGGGTCATGACCGAAAGAATAAGGTCAAAATGAGTTTTCTCAGACGGGCGGCTGGCATCTCCCTTATAGGGTGATAAGTTCAGTCACGCAAGAGAGACTCGGACTAGAGTCGCTGCTTCTTCGCCTGGAAAGGAGCCAGCTTAGGTGGTTCGGGGCATCTGGTTAGGATGCCTCTCGGGCGCCTCCCTAGGGAGGTCCTCGAGGCACCCCTGGGGCAGACCAAGGCGCAGTTGGAGGAAACACATCGACTCACTGGCCTTGGAACGTCTCGGGATCCCCCAGGAGGAAGTCACTAATGTTGCTCTGGAGAGGGAAGTCTGGAGCTCTCTGGTGGAGCTGTTGCACCCGCGACCCGACTACGGATAAGCGGTTGAAGATGGATGGATGGATGGATGGATGGATGGATGGATGGATGGATGATGGAAAAATCTAAAATGAGCCTATGACAGATACTTTCCCACAGTTTAAATGGGTTAATGAAATCCATGCGTGCCACTGAGAAAACAATTTACATATTTATTTTGCACAACTACTGTAACATAATGAATCTACAGTATAATCTACATGTATCTACATTCATATAGATTTGTGTAAAGAATGTGGTTAACAACGATGAACAACCGCTAGTCTCGTCTTCCTCTGTGTGTCTGTCTGTCTGTGTGTTTCTATGTGCATGCCGTTGCTGAAAATGAGCACTTGTGCTCAGCTACTATAGCATGGGTAAATAAATACAATAAATAATAACTTGTAAGACTGTGTAAAAGTTTACTCGTCAGGGAATTCCGCTAAACCACATGGTGTGGGATCATGTTCCCGGACACCGCAAATATAAGCAATTATTTTAAATGTCATAGATATTGAATCTCATTCTGGCCACAGTCCAGTTTAGTGTAAAACCTGCAGTGCTGTCAGGGAGTAGATCTTAAAGCTATAAGCGTATAGGAAGAGTGATGCTGGGTTGGATCCATACCGTCCATTAAGAGTCATTTTCTTCCGTCTGATCATTTGCTGAGTAAACGTGAGGCCCTTTTCCAGCTCGCCCATTATGGAACCGCGCTAATAATGCAGAAACTGCCGTATAATCAATTCAGCAAGATATGCTGCGTGTAAAGACATGTTATAGTTGCTGACAAAAAGAAAACATGACATGTATGTACAGTAAGTAGTGAGTACTGTAGTACAAGTAAGACGCGCGAAGGTTTTTTTTTAAGTTCTCTTTTTTTTTTTTTTTTAAGATAAGTTTTTTTTAAAGATTTTTTTTAAGTTACGTTTTTTTAAGTTAAGTTTTTTTTAAAGTTTTTTCTTTTTAAGTTTTTTTTTTAAGTTAAGTTTGTTTTAAAGTTTTTTTTTAATACAGCTGATACAGTGATACAGCTGCGCCCTCTGGTGGTGGGCGGGTGGTGTTACAGCGTGACAGACACACAGACAGACAGACAGACATGATCTGCTGGGTCTCATAGTAAATGCTCACTGCGTTTGCAATAAGTAAGCTTTGCTGAGCCATGAGGACCATAGGGCTGCAGCAGTCTATCTCAGTGGTTCTCAACCAGTGGTCCGGGGACCACCAGTGGTCCTTGAGAGGGTTCCAGGTGGTCCCCACCCCCCCAGCTAAATAATGGACCCTTATTATTAGATCTTTAACTCTCAAATGTAAAATTTAATTAATTTTACACTCTCAAGAGTTCAATTATTGCTAAACATCTGCATTACTTAATTTACAAGAAATCTACACAACTAGAGAATGTAGAAGAATTGTTATTTTGATCAACGTTTGCCTGTTATCTCTCCTACCATCTCTCCTACCATCTCTCCTACCATCTCTCCTACCAGGAGAGATAACAAGCAAAAGTTGATCAAGATAACAATGGAATGTTGCATGAACCCCCCCCCAGCACTATTGTGTCTGTCTGGGGGGTCTATGATGGACCCACCCCCAACACAAGAGTGGCGGTCCCCAGGCTGCTCTGAGTCAGGTTGGTGGTCCCTGGGTCAAAATCTGTTGAAAACCACTCTACCTGAAGGAAGTCAAGGACTTCAAGTACCTGCGGGCTCATGCGGGTCAACTCAACCGAGTAGGATCTGAAAGTGAGGAAGGCACTTGCATGGAGGGCCCTGAACGGCATGGCCAGCGTAGGGAACTCCAACCTCCGGGTCAAATCAAATTCAGCTTCTAGATGCAAATGGCAGAGTCGGTTTTCTTATGGCAGTGAAGGCTGGACCCTGAAGCCAACAGAAAAGCCTACAGAAGTCCCTCGACAGTGTTACACCAGAATTCTGCGTGCAGTACTTAATATCAGCAAGAGTGTACATATCAACAATACCCTGTATGAGGGAATACCAAGGGTGAGCGAGAAAATAGCAGCCAGGAGAATGAGACTATAGCAGGACACTGCCAAAGACACCAGGAGCTGCCAGCCAGCAAACTGGTGCTGTGGGAACCAACACATGGGCACCGGTCACGAGGACATACCATACTAACATACGTGGATGTACTCAAGAACGACGCAGGAGCGAAAAGCACCAACGAGCTGGACAGATGTACGGAGAACCAGGATGACTGGAAGCAACGATGGAGGGCTCGTCTGAGACCGACCTATAGAGAGAATGGGTGCTACAATATGGAGAAGAGCAACTCGAGAGCGTGAAATTAAACCAAATGGACCCGTGCGGGTCAATTTGGTTTCATTTTACGCTCTCAAGAGTTCCATTACTATATGTTAAACATCTGCATTACTTAAATATTAATTAATGTTTGCCAAAAGCACGGAATTGTAGACAAAATCTTATCCGACAACAACAAAATATTCTTTAGTTGTGGGTCTGAGAGGCTGAATCTCAATCAAACGGTGGTTGCAATGAAATGATTACTATATTTACCCAGGGTATCCGGGCTAAGCTCAAGAACTTGTTTCCAGCCAGGCCCTGCTCATAGAACATTTCATCGTAGTGGTTCAATGCCTTGTTCAAGGGCACTTCAGCGGTGGTAATTTGAACGTGTCGGACCGCTGATTCGAACTGGCGACCTTCCGGTATCAAGACCGCTCCGCAATCCGTTCGGCCACCGTGGCTCAACAGCAGAATAAAATAGTGGGCCTTGAAATGAAACGGGTTGAAAAACCACTGGCGTTAATATATTAAAGAGAAACCACGAGAGGTCCTGGATGTACTCTGCTCCTCGATAAGAGCCTGACTACAGCGAAAAATACTGAGAACAGAAAATGATAATAAGACATACGTTATTGATTCAAAGAAAGAAAGAAAAAGGAAAAGAAAAAAATACCCTCTCTCGGTCGTTGCCCAGGAAAAGAAAAACAACACAACCTGGCTTTATATAAACAAAGACATCTTAAAATAGATTTGCCTTATTACCAACGGAGCTGATTTATATACAGCGCTGTGGTTGCTTTCTACCATTAATGTCATAGTTGATTGGTAGCCAGGCTATTTGGTCTAATGGCGGCTGTGACATGCTTTATACCCCTTAAACCATTCAGAACGGGTACCTCTGTTGGTGTTTTAACCGAACGTTATACTTTAGCTATTGAAAAATAGCAGATTGTAGATCTGCTATTTTTGAAAAATCGTGAAAATGTGGCACATATATTCTTTCAGAGCGAGTGTTTTTAACTCAAATCTTTGATTCTTGGAACAACATATTTTCAGATGGGGGTCGGCGGCCAATTACATACATATAATTCTGGGGGTCCTTGACATGAAATAGTTTGAGAACCACTGACATAGAAACATAGGGTTTTTCAGAAAAAAAAATAAGACATTTTTTAGAATCGAGCTCAGGTCTAAATGGGTTAATTAGAGTTAGATTATTGCCTGCCTCGGCTGTTCAGGTCCGTTCCGCTTGCCGGGGGAAAGCCCGGGGTGTGTGTGTGTGTGTGTGTGTGTGTGTGTGTGTGTGTGTGTGTGTGTGTGTGTGTGTGTGTGTGTGTGTGTGTGTGTGTGTGTGTGTGTGTGTGTGTGTGTGGACGTCGAGCTCTGTCAGCTCTTTCTACCTCGACTCAACTCAGCGCCCGATATCACAACGTACACACAGACACAATCTGACCGCGTGTGGAGCCTTTTAGATATTCTGTTTTACACACCAATCCATTATGATTATTATTTTGATCATCAAATCAAATCAAACTTTATTTCTAGAGCACATTTACAAAGACCAGAAGGTCAACCAAAGTGCTGTATTACACGATCATAAAACAAGCGTACAATCGACACAAACAGCATCAGTAAAACAACATCAAAGCAACACAAATATTACACATCATAAGAGACAATTATTGAATGTCAAGTCTCCAGGTTTTCAGAATATGTATTCCACAGATTTACCATGACACTACTGTATGGCACAAAGGAGTCCAACTAGTACTAGTGGTTCTCTAACATTTATTTACAAAGACCCCATACATACACGTATGACTCTGAGAGTTTTATGTACAAAGACCCCCCATACATACACGTATGACTGGGAGAGTTTTATGTACAAAGACCCCCCATACATACACGTATGACTCGGAGAGTTAGGTACAAAGACCCCCCATACATACACGTATGACTCTGAGAGTTAGGTACAAAGACCCCCCATACATACACGTATGACTCGGAGAGTTAGGTACAAAGACCCCCCATACATACACGTATGACTCTGAGAGTTAGGTACAAAGACCCCCCATACACGTATGACTCTGAGAGTTAGGTACAAAGACCCCCCATACATACACGTATGACTCGGAGAGTTATGTACAAAGACCCCCCATACATACACGTATGACTCTGAGGGCCCTATTATGCGTGTCTTAAGTACCAGGTCTTATTACTTAACTTAAGACCTGGAGGCGTGATCAATGCCATTTGGCTATTCTGAGTGGCCAAACAGCATTGACCACGCCTCCAGGTCTTAAGTTAAGTCATAAGACCTGGTACTTAAGACACGCAAAATAGGGCCCTGAGAGTTGTAGACCTGTTTACATAGACCTGTCATGCTCCTGTTATGGTCATTCAAGGCTATACAATTTACAATTTACAATTTAGGCATTTAGTAGACGCTCTTAATCCAGAGCGACTTACATAAAGCAATAACAAAAAAGCATGGCATACACCACATATATAAAAAGTAGTTATCATGAAACATGCGTAAACTAAGAACGTAACAGTAAATGGTAAAATGGTAAATGGTGCATTTATATAGCGCCTTTATCCAAGGCGCTTTACATAGATTGTGCATTACATTCACCCATTCACACACACATTCATACACCTTTACATAGATTGTGCATTACATTCACCCATTCACACACACATCCATACACCTTTACATAGATTGTGCATTACATTCACCCATTCACACACACATTCATACACCGATGGCAGCGGAAGCCATGCAAGGTACCAACCAGCACATCGGGAGCAATTTGGGGTTCAGTGTCTTGCTCAAGGACACTTCGACATGTAGACAGGAGGAGCCGGGATTCGAACCGCCGACCCATGGATCATTGGACGACCTGCTCTACTACCTCTTGAGCCACAGTCGAGTATCTATGTGTACTATGTACTATAGCTCCTTGTGTGTTCATTTCTGGTGATAGTATTGTCCACTCAAAACGAAGGTGTGTATGAATATGTGTGTGAAAGGGTGAATGTAATGCACAATCTATGTAAAGTGCTTTGGATAAAAGCGCTTTACATAGATGCACCATTTACCATGTATACAACAAAAAACAAAAACGTGTTTTTTTAAGGCCTGCTACTGTATAAGTTAGTTCCAGAATAATGTCCTTTATGGCCGATACAATATTTTTGTGACATTTCTGCAAGCACTGTGCGTGTGCATGTGTGCGTGTGTGCGTGCGTGTGTGTGTGTGTGCGTGTGTTGCACAACAGCCGTGCATGTGCCTCATTGCGTGGACGATGGTGAATAAAGTTGTGCGCCAGGGCGTTTAACCCACTTAGACCTGAGGCTAAAAAAATGTCTTCTAAATCCTGACAGTTTTCTGAAAACCCTATGTTTCTGTTTCTATGTCAACCGTTTTCATGTCAAGGACCCCCAGAATGATATGTATTTGGCCGCGCGGACCCCCCATCTGAAATGATGTTGTTCCAGGGACCCCCCCCCACAGAAGCAAAGAATATATATTAAAATATCTGCGCCACATTTTCGTGATTTTTCAAAAATAGCAGACCTACAAGCTCGTAGCTACAGATTAACATATTGTTTAAAACATCAAAAGGGGGTTCTCGATCCCGTCCTGAAAGGATTAAGCACTCAGAAAGTTCCACCGAGACGATAAAACGCCAGATGAATAGCCCCGCATTTCCATTTTGCAGCCATTATATACCAATTTAACCCACTGAGGCCTGAGGACGCATCTGTGTCGCCTCATAGCTTTTAAACCACTTCTTTAAGCATTGTTTTATACTTTAGCTGTTTGGAAAAAAAATAGCAGATCTACAAGCTTGTAGCGTGGCACCGAGTGCCCCGCTACGAGCTTGTAGATCTGCTATTTTTTCATCGTGAACACGTGCTGCAAATCTTTGAATATATTATTATTTCGCAGCAAACGTTTTTAAACTCAAATCTTTGGTTCTGGGGCGGTGGTCCCTGGAACAACATCATTTCAGATGTGGGTCGGCGGCCAAATACAGATCATTCTGGGGGTCCTTTGATGTGAAATAGTTTGAGAACCCCCGACATAGAAACATTATTTTTTTTCTTTTTCAGAAAACTGCCACGATTTAGAAGACATGATTTCGTAGCATCTGCTGCTATAGTCTCGGGTCTCAATGTCTTAAACCTCCGACAAAGACAAGGACGGAAAACAAGCTGTGACACTCCCGGTGCCCCCCCCGAGAGCGAGAGAGAGAGAGAGAGAGAGAGAGCGCACCTGCAAGCGAACGAGGCTCTGTGGCAGCAGGAGCGTTGCCTGCCTGTGCGTATACGTATGCGGGGTGTGTTGTCGCGCTCCCCTCCTAGGGGACCATTAGTAACAAGCCTTTCAGAGGTACTGATTGGAAGCAGGACGCGCTCTGCATACCAACAGGAAGTGGCGGCGACGGCGTTCCCCAGAGGGGCTCCTTTCCTCCTCCTTCTTCTTCTTCTCGCCACCGCGTCTAGCCGCGTAGGAGGAGGAGGAGGGGGAGGGGGAAGAGGGGGGGGAGGAGGAGGGGGAGGGGGAGGAGGAGGAGGAGGGGGAGGAGGAGAGGGGAAGGAGGGGGAGGAGGGGGATGAGGAGGGGGAGGGGGAGGGGGAGGGGGAGGGGGAGGGGGAGGGGGAGGAGGAGGAGGAGAGTAGGAGGATTTTCAGATGGGGGACGGCGGCCTATAAGGACCCGATTCTAGAAAATTCTTCAATCCTATCGTATAGAAAATCTATATGTTTCTATGACTCAGTGGTGCTCAAACCTTTCATGTCAAAAACCCTTATATATATATATATTTGGCCGTCGACCTGCATCTCAAAATGAGTTGTTCCAGGACCCCCCCTCCTCCAGATGCAAAGCAAAGAAAACGTTTGCTGTGAAAGAATATATATTCCGAAGATCTAAAATAAAATCTAAAATAATGGTTAAAAGCTATAACTTGACACACGGTAATGTGTTCCAGGTCTTAAGAGATTAAGAGGACGTGCGCTGCGGGGAGCAATAGAAAACAGACATAGAAAGGTATTATATTGGGAAGGCTTGGTGATTAAGATGCACTTGAGCTTGAATAAGTTGAACAGCCGACGGGGGGGGGGGGGGGGGGGGGGGGGGGAGGAGGTGGTGGTTAAGAGAGGCAAGAACAAGAGGGAATCAATTATGCCCCCCTCCCCGATTTAGCAGATTTATCTGAACTGTCCCGAGACTTGCAAGCCTGGGAAAAGTGTGCGGCTGTGTGCCAATAAGGCAGATGAAGAGCAGCTATAGGTGAGATATAGGCGAGGACTATGTTAAGGGCAGCATCGACTCAGCCAGCCAGCCAGCCAGCCAGCCAGCCAGCCAGCCAGCCAGCCAGACAGACAGACAGACAGACAGACAGACAGACAGGCAGGCAGACACATTGCTAGGTTGTAGATCTGCTATTTCTTTAGAGCAGAACACCTGAGCGCAACCAAACATAAAATTACTTTTAGTTCTACTGGATCTCTTCTCCACCCTAACATTTTAGTCTAGTTTGTAAATTGTCAATATATTTAGTCTTAGCTTTACTCATCATAGCTTAGTTTATTTTTAGGTTCGAGTGAGTCGACGAACATTCTTTTAGTCAACGAAATTAAGAGTGAGGCGGGGGGGGGGGGGGGGGGGGGGGTGGGGGGTGGGGGGGGGGGCAGGGGAACTACACTACGAGAGTGACTTTTTAACGGAGACTCCGGCAGTCGTAAAATGAAAAGAAACAAAGAAACAAAGAAATGAAAGAAAGGTAACGTAACCTTATGAAGACGCGGGGCTGCCTGCGTATCACCGTGTGCCAAAGGCTACCCCGAGAGGGTGACATATATTACCTGGAACGGCGGGAGGCAAAGTGAATCAAACAACGCGCCGCACACGGGGCACCACCTACAGAAGACGGAGGACACAGAGGGGTATTGGTCCATCGATCAACTCCGTCTCTCTCTCTCTCTCTCTCTCTCGCTCTTCAAAGCAGACGTGGGCAGGAAATCCATCGCTCACACTTTGTTATAATATTCCCGCCATCTCCGCCGTCCGCCACGGGGCGCAAAACCACTTTAGCTCCGAGAATGGAGGAAGCTAGTGTGTCGGCTCATGGGGTCAATAAAATATAAAAATAAAAACTAAACACACAAATAAAAGACGGGATGCCGGATACGGACGGTATGGGGGCCAGAGAGGTGTATAAAGGCCACATGTACCCCTTGCTGGGCTTTGGAATCAAAATACTTCCGGAGCTCTTTCTCCCATTTCAGCATCGGTATAGTTCTGCCTCGCCTGTTTTTTAGCGTAGCATGTTAAAGTTTGATTGATTGAAGTATTTATTAACAGTATGCAGAATGGGTACAGTACATTTCTAATGGAAGCAATTTACAATTACAATTTAGGCATTTAGCAGACGCTCTTAATCCAGAGCGACTTACATTAAGCAATAACAAAAGCATGGCATACATCACATATATAAAAAGTAGTTATCATGAATCATGCCTAGACTAAGAACGTAACAGTGGAGTATCTATGTAAACTATACATACTATACTATATAATATATTATACATGTGTACTATAAAGTGCTATGACTACATAAAGTGCAATTCTAGAGCTGTCTACGTAACAAGCTATAAGTCTGTTTAAAATACTATCTAAGTCTACATAATGTGCTATCTAAGGGGCTAGGCTAGGGCAAGTGCTACGGGCCATGGTGGAGTCTGAAGAGGTGGGTTTTCAGACTACGGCGGAATATTGGGAGTGAGGCTGCAGTTCTGACTGTGATGGGAAGTGCATTCCATAGTTTTGGAGCCAGAAGGGAGAAGAGTTTGGGACATGTGGAGCGTTGTCCCGGCGTTTTTAGTGAAGGTACCTCCAGCTTCCCTGCGTTGGCTGATCTGAGTGCGCGGGAGGGTTTGTAGGGTACGATCATACTTGTGAGATATGGGGGGGCCATGCCTTTGGTTGCTTTGAATGCCAGCATCAGAGTTTTGTATTCTGTGCGGGCAGCGACCGGGAGCCAATGGAGGGAGCGGAGAAGGGGGGTGACATGTGAGAATTTTGGCTGGTTGAAGACCAAGCGGGCTGCGGCATTTTGGATCATTTGGAGGGGCTTAAGTGCACATGCCGGTAGGCCAGTAAGGAGGGAGTTACAATAGTCAAGTTTTGACAAGACTGTTGTCTGGATTAGGAGCTGGGCTGACTCCTGGGTGAGGAACGGTCTAATTCGTCGTATGTTGTAGAGTGTAAACCTACAGGATCTAGTGACAGCTGTGATGTGTGTTTTGAACGAGAGCTGACTGTCCAGGACAACACCAAGGTTCCTGGCTGTCGGGACAGACTTTACCAGGGCGTTGTCTACGGAGATAGTTAGCTCCCGCATAGGGCAGGACTTAGCTGGGAAGAACAGAAGCTCAGTCTTGTCTGGGTTCAGCTTGAGGTGGTTGGAAGACATCCACTGTGAGATGTCAGCCAGGCATGCAGTGATGCGTTCTTCTACCTGGGTGGCAGAGGGGGGGAAGGATAGAAACAGTTGTGTGTCATCGGCATAGCAGTGATAGGATATATTGTGAGCAGAGATGATGGTGCCAAGGGATTTAGTGTACAGTGAGAAGAGGAGGGGACCAAGTACAGATCCCTGTGGGACCCCAGTTTGGAGGGTGCGGGGGAATGATAGCAAACCTTTCCAAGAAACCTGGTAAGTCCGGTCAGAGAGGTAGGAGGAGAACCACTTCAGCGCCGTCCCGCCGATGCCTAGATCAGCTAGGGTGCCTAGGAGCAGCTGGTGGTTCACTGTGTCAAATGCCGCCGATAGGTCTAGGAGAATCAGGACTGCAGAGTGGGAAGCAGCCTGGGCAGCATGTAGTGCTTCTGTGACTGCGAGGAGTGCAGTTTCCGTGGAGTGTGCCTTCTTGAATCCTGACTGGTTTGGATCCAGCAGGTTGTTCTGTGAGAGATGGAGAGAAAGCTGGAAGCACGACTCAATACAACGACTGCTATACTGTGGCGACACCATAGTTCACTCCCCTTTTGAGGGGATAAAAACGTGAGTCCAGCGTTAAGTGCATTGCATTGTGACAAGAAACAACACAGTTGACATTTTCTTCTGACCTCCGCCTCATCGATCCATTGACACCATTCATTCATTCATTCATTCATTCAGGCTAGCTTTTTCCCTCGCTAACATTCCGCTCTCACAAACAGTTCATGAGTCAGTCCTTGAGTGGTAGAGAGAGAGATGCTGCCTATGAATCACACATTTTTCCATTTCAACCCCATCTTATAATAAATACGCCACATCTCTCTCTCTCTCTGTGTGCGTGCGTGCGTGCGTGCGTGCGTGCGTGCGTGCGTGCGTGCGTGCGTGCGTGCGCGCATGCGTCTGTAATCTACATAACTCGAGAACCGTTCGTCCCACCGACTTCACATTTGACAGACGCGTTCCACATCCACCACAGGGGGGCGCAGTGTCCGGCCTTGAGTCGGTCGGACACACGGTTGTCCAGAATCGCCACAAAAGGCTCTGGTCAAGCAGGCTCTGCCAGTGGACCTAACGCCTATAAGCCTATAAGTCCCCTCGCCTGTAGTCCCAGCATCTGCCTATTGCCAATTGATTTCCACGGCAACCCCACACCTGCACACATTTGATTACTTAACCAGTCCACTTTTCACAGTCAGTTTGCACTCTTCAGACACAGGCAGATACAGAGATCTCCATATATGGGAACAAAGGGGACACAGCCGGTAAAAGCGGGTGCTATGACAACGGGTACTGCATACCCGAACTTGCATCGTTCCCAAGTAGGCCGGTGGCCGACAGGCACAGGTCTAGCTAACTACAAGCGGACAAAACTATTATCAAACAACCTCTATAGGTCAGGGGTTCTCAACGTTTTTGGCTTGGGACCCCCGGAAGTGCTTTGGCCATGTCTCTTTCAAATGGCGGTCCACTGGCGGGTGTGCCAGTACACAAAGATAATGATAAGAACGACACCAGCCATCCCGCAAATACCCTGTTCAAACAACTCCCTTCCAAAAAACGCTACCAGAGCATCAAATCTCGCACCACCCGTCTCAGTAACAGTTTCTTCCCCCAGGCAGTCAGGCTGCTGAACAGCTGAACTTGAACTGTATTGCACTGTATTGTCACCAAGGGGCCAGTGAGGCTATTCAACGTTGAGGCGCTCGGCCCTAGTGGTAGGAGGAGGGACTACAGGCGGACCCGTGGATTCATGACCGGGAAACCCCGTGCAGCTGGGCTTTAACATTGAGCACTCGGTTGCACTTCCGCATTTGACCACCAAAATTTGGTGGTCAAATGCGGAAGTAGACGTTCTGAGACGGTACTTCCGGCAGTCTTCCGGGTGCTTCAAAACACCACTGAGCAACTTCCACTGACATGAATAGCTGGGGGGGCGGAGCTTCGCGCCAGTTCAGTCTCTATCCTTTTATATACTCTATGATTGTCACCCACTTGCACTTTTTTTGTGTTTGTCTTTTTCTTTGCACTATAGATGTTTGTCTATGTCCTGTGTATGTATGTAAGACTGAGAATGCTCTGAGCAAAATAATTTTCATTGTATTTATACTTGTATTTATACATATGACAAATAAACCTGAACCTGAACCTGAACCCTCACTTCACACTTTTTTTATACGAGTGTATATTTGTACAGTACCTAATTAGTGTCATTTTGGGGGTCCTTAACCCCCAAATGCGCCCGGTGACAGATCTGTCATCTGTCCCCCATGCAGGCAACGTGCAGACAGTGTTAGAGGGGCAGGGGCTGACATCCCGTAAGAGGGCACTTTTAGACAAAAAAAATAGCGAAAAAAGCTGATCTACAAGCTCTCAACGCGTCGCGCTGCGACGCGTTGAGAGCTTGTAGATCAGCTATTTTCGGGGCGCAACCCAGTGGAGATGCAGGTGTAACGACATGGATTTTGTTCAATGCAAAATACTGCGTTCAAGTTCAGGAGACTCCCTGAATGCTGGCATGGAAAGGAGATGGAGGGCATTTGCATTTCTTTCACCGTGTAGTAAAATGCCGCATTCGTGGTCTGGAGAGGGCAGTTGTTTTACAGACGGGATAAAAGGGGCAGGGGGCTGAAGCCCCCTTTGATGTCTACGTGTGCACGTCCTTGCTGTCAGAAAAAATCGTGTTTTGTCACAACGGATTACGGCGACCGCGACTCGATGTGTTTTCATATAAATGATGAACGCCTGCTGACACAGCGTGTCGAGGCAGGAGAATACTTAAAGGGACACTCCACCCCTTTTTGCAACCACATGATCTTATTTTAATGATGTTTGGGAGACAAGAAACACTTTCCTGGGTTTTTTTGTATGTGGGTAATATCATGTGTTTTAGTAAGAGTCCATGATGTCATGGACACTGGGCTCACTTCCTTTTTCGTGGCCTAAATAATAAGGCATGCCCAAATATGGAGTCTATACAGACGTCAGAAAGATGTCAGGGCCTGGGCCGTGGCTCAGCGGTCCAGGCACCTTGGCTGGTGGTAATCCAGTCTGGCAGTGTGCCGCGGGTTCCACTCCCGATCGCAACGGCCTTTACTGCAGAGGCCTTCTTAGGGCAGTTCTGGACAACCGTGGGTCCGACGGACTCGACACCGGGCATTGCACCCCCTGTGGAGGGGTGGAATGCGTGTGTTGAATTTGTGTTGTGTTGAAGATTAAGGCCTCACTCACATGGTCGCTGCAGATTGCTCTGTGCTTGCTGTATACAAAGGGTGTGACACAGCTTGCCCCAATGCATTTCCAATGGGAGTCACATGGTCTGACACGACACTTGTGTTGTATGAGGGAGAGGGGAGCATGTCGAAACGCAGCCGAAAGCCATACAGCTTGTAGTCCAAAATGTAGTCCTCAAACCATGTGACTTCCATTGGAAATGCATTGGGGCGGCCATGACACTCACAGCATTCATACAGCAAGCATGCAGCAATGCATTAAAAGTCTGAGTGAGGCCTAAGAAAGACAGAGACTTGGAGCATTTATTGTTAGATTGTAGCGATCCATTTGTATTGGTGGTGGGGAGGGGGGCAGGGTGGGGGTCGCGACACATGGCATTTTCGGGGGTCCCCAGCCAAAAACGTTGAGAACCCCTGGCCTATAGACATTAATTATCTGCTTGGTGAAGGAGGTAATAATCTGTTGTTTTAAACGGCGAGAGGGGAAGGCTATAATGTGGTCGACGTGGAACCTTGAAGCAGCAACGTGAGGTCACGCCACGACGTCCTGCAGGCGCCATCATTAAAGAGAGACAACAGCGCTCGGCTCCACGGCCCCCAGCGGGGCCCGGGGGGGAGGAGGGAGGGGTGGGGGGACGGGAGGGGGCCGGGGGGCTGACAGCAGCTGAATTAATTGACATGCCTTAAGGGAGGTTGTTCTCTAATAACATATCGACGCGCCCGGGCCCGGCGTCGACCCGCCCGGGCCCGGCGTCGACCCGCCCGGGCCCGGCGCTGATATGCAAAGAGTCTGCCATGCAGGAGAGTATAGCGTTGTTGTCCGTATTAAGGATGAGACGGAATGATGCCCCCGGATGATGCCCCCGGATGATGCCCCCGGATGATGCCCCCGGATGATGCCCCCAGATGATGGCCCCGGATGATGCCCCCGGATGATGCCCCCAGATGATGCCCCCGGATGATGCCCCCGGATGATGCCCCCGGAATACCATATCTCACTTTGACCTGAGGACGCATGTGTGTCGCCTTATTTAGAGCTTTTAACCACTTTTAACCATTATGTTATACTTTAGCTGTTGAAAAATAGCAGCTCTACAAGCTCATAGCGCGGCACTCGGTGCCGCGCTATGAGCTTGTAGATCTGCTATTTTTTTAAATATCGTGAAAACGTGTGGAAATCTTTCTTTCACATGAGTGAACGTTTTTAACTCAAATCTTTGCTTCTGGGGAGGAGTCCCTGGAACAACATATTTTCAGATGGGGGTCGGCGGACAATTACATATATTTTTTGGGTTCCTTCCTTGACATGAACTAGTTTGAGAACCACTGATATAGAAACATGAGTTTTTTTCAGAAAACTGCCATGATTTAGAAGACATTTATACAATCTGGTCCTGCAGGTCTCAATGGATTATCCCATTTATACCCGAGGACGATTCTACAAATGTCTTCTAAATCCTGACAGTTTTCTTGAAAAACGGCTATGTTTCTATGTCAGTGATTCTATGTCAGTGGTTCTCAAACATTTTCATGTCAAGGACCCCAAAAATGTATTATTTGGCTGCCGACCCCCATCTGAAAATATGTTGATCCAGGGACCCCCCTCAGAAGCAAAGATATGAGTTAAAAACGTTCGCTCTGAAATAATATATATATTCAAACATTTGGGCCACATTTTCACGATTTTTCCAAAATAGCAGACCTACAAGCTCGTAGCGCGGCACTCGGTGCCGCGCTACGAGGTTGTAGATCTAATCAGGACCCTCCCCCTCACAGCCCACCCTGGATCTAATCAGGACCCTCCCCCTCACAGCCCACCCAGATGTCCGGCTGCCGCGTTTAGTGGTCAGACGAGTGTGTGTGTGGGGGGATGTTAATTTAACTCTGAGAGTGTACAAATGGAACCAAATGGACTAGGGGTGCACAATTATGAAATTATGACCGATATCCGATCTCCGATTATTTGCAGGGGTCATATCTGCCGATACCGATTCTGACCGAGTCCGATATTATACAGAGGACCACAATGGAAACAAGCCTATAGGCCCTATAGGGGCTTATTGGCCCAAAGCCTGTTAATAAAGTATTCAATCAATTAATCAATTAATCAATAAATAGCATATACTCTTTTCCAAGTGTCTGTTTTCACAACTGAATGAGATGAGTACACAAATTAAATGTAGATTTCTTTTTTTTTCCCGGCTTTCGTCTTTATTTTATATATTTTATGGAGGGACAGACAGTAGGCTGACAGGAAATGGGGGAGAGAGATGAGGGGGGGGGGGGGGGGTGACATGCAGTAAAGGCCGTCGGGATCGGGAGTCGAACCGCTGAGCCACGGCCCAGGCCAGATTTATTTATTTTTAATAATTTTTTTTGCTGGGGAAAACCAATCTGTATTATGTTGAGACTGTTCCGATATCGATATGGCATCTTTATGGACGATATGGACGATTACGATTATGCTACCGATTAATTGTGCATCGCTAAAATGGACCCAAATGGTTCCATTTGTACACTCTCTGAGATACACAGACCCATAAGGGTCCATTTGGTTCCTATAATTATCATTTAGAAGCAGGGGACCCCCAGGAACTCCCTCAACTTTGGGAAGCACTGCAGGACTAAATATGATAACATTCTAGTCTACAGTTGATCAAAAGAATGCAGTTTGTCGGGTCTTTGATGTCTGATCTTCCACTTGGCTGCGAAAATAGGCGCCTATACCTTGATTAAAGGGAGTATTAAAGCTGTACGTGATCACAGAGCCAGCATCCCGCCACGCGCCGCGCCGCGCCGCGCGCGCTATAGCTCTCATTAGCGGCTAACGAACGCACGCATGCATAGCTCCCCCACGCTGAGACGCAACCCCCCCCCACCCCTCCCCCACGCTGAGACGCACGGCAGGACGCCGCTTTTATACGTTCAGGAAACATCACGACTCACCCCCCCTCCTGACTGTAGGCCTTACATGTCCAATCCATGTACTACGTTTGGACTGAAAAAGAGGGGTAAATGCGTAGCATTTATAGTGAAACTATGGTGCCCGTGAAGAAGATAGTCTAGCTGTTTCAACTCAGCCGGGGAGGATGGGAGGCAGAGCAGCCGAGGGATAAGTGATGCATGAAAAACCCGTATTGACAGACACATCCTTTTGTGCGAAGCAGCGAAGGTCCCGGAGAGGTCAGGCCAGCGAACGCAGCGACCTGGGGGCTCTGTGGGTGAGCATGCAGCTACAGAGACAGATTGCTTTGGTTCACCCGGCGAGGAGTGGGGAGTCACCTTTAGAAAATATTTAGGACGACCGTCGAGCCGATTCTACTCTATGGCTCCGAGACATGGACACTTTCAAAGAAATTTGAGAAACGGTTAGATGGCACTTACACGCGCCTTCTAATGAGAGCGCAAAAATATCTCTTGGAAGAGCCACCCATCGACTGATCAAATATACGGGCAACCTTCCCTGTGTTTCTTCACTGGTCCACCCATCGACTGATCTAATATACGGCAACCTTCCCCGTGTTTCTTCACTAGTCCGATCCAGAAGAACACAGTTTCCCGGCCACTGCTACAGAGCTGACAATGAGGTTATATCTTCCCTTCTTCTCTGGAGTCCTGCCTCAAAGCAGACCAGAGGTAGAAAACTGTCGTTCCCTGATGTCATCACTATAGGGACACATGATGTCATCGCTATAGGGACACATGATGTCATCGCTATAGGGACACATGATGTCATCGCTATAGGGACACATGCATCAGTAAAGCAGGAACTGCGGATGGCAATGAAGGACCGGGTGGTCTGGCGTGGCATTGTGAAATCCATGATCTCGACCGCGGTCGAAAAATGACGATCATTACCCTCTGTATACATCAGTGGTGATTTTGACAGCAGATTTTGGATTTAAGTTTTAGTCACAGCCCTTTGAATAGGATTCAATTTTATCGTCACATTTGGAAGCGAGTCAAAGTAAATCGAAAGCCCACCTACATTCAAAGTGCTTATCAGAGTGAGGGGGGGGGGTCCCCTAGTTCAAATATGTTGGGTCATGGTCCCCAGTTCTTTTTTTTCCTTTAGCAAAGCTAATTCATCCTACACACATACTGTATCCCATAAAAACTGCATTTTGTTGGGAGTGTTCATGGATTTGTCCTTCAGGTGTTGTTACCCTGGAGGACACTCATTCTATTGTCCTTCAGGTGTTGTTACCCTGGAGGACACTCATTCTATTGTCCTTCAGGTGTTGTTACCCTGGAGGACACTCATTCTATTGTCCTTCAGGTGTTGTTACCCTGGAGGACACTCATTCTATTGTCCTTCAGGTGTTGTTACCCTGGAGGACACTCATTCTATTGTCCTTCAGGTGTTGTTACCCTGGAGGACACGCATTCTATTGTCCTTCAGGTGTTGTTACCCTGGAGGACACTCATTCTATTGTCCTTCAGGTGGTGTTACCCTGGAGGACACGCATTCTATTGTCCTTCAGGTGTTGTTACCCTGGAGGACACGCATTCTATTGTCCTTCAGGTGTTGTTACCCTGGAGGACACTCATTCTATTGTCCTTCAGGTGTTGTTACCCTGGAGGACACGCATTCTATTGTCCTTCAGGTGTTGTTACCCTGGAGGACACTCATTCTATTGTCCTTCAGGTGGTGTTACCCTGGAGGACACGCATTCTATTGTCCTTCAGGTGTTGTTACCCTGGAGGACACGCATTCTATTGTCCTTCAGGTGTTGTTACCCTGGAGGACACTCATTCTATTGTCCTTCAGGTGGTGTTACCCTGGAGGACACTCATTCTATTGTAGTCCTTCAGGTGGTGTTACCCTGGAGGACACTCATTCTATTGTCCTTCAGGTGTTGTTACCCTGGAGGACACGCATTCTATTGTCCTTCAGGTGTTGTTACCCTGGAGGACACACATTCTATTGTCCTTCAGGTGTTGTTACCCTTGAGGACACTCATTATATTGTCCTTCAGGTGGTGTTACCCTGGAGGACACTCATTCTATTGTAGTCCTTCAGGTGTTGTTACCCTGGAGGACACGCATTATATTGTCCTTCAGATGTTGTTACCCTGGAGGACACTCATTCTATTGTCCTTCAGGTGTTGTTACCCTGGAGGACACGCATTCTATTGTCCTTCAGGTGTTGTTACCCTGGAGGACACTCATTCTATTGTCCTTCAGGTGTCGTTACCCTGGAGGACACGCATTCTATTGTCCTTCAGGGGTTGTTACCCTGGAGGACACTCATTCTATTGTCCTTCAGGTGTTGTTACCCTGGAGGACACGCATTCTATTGTCCTTCAGGTGGTGTTACCCTGGAGGACACTCATTCTATTGTCCTTCAGGGGTTGTTACCCTGGAGGACACTCATTCTATTGTCCTTCAGGTGGTGTTACCCTGGAGGACACGCATTCTATTGTCCTTCAGGTGTTGTTACCCTGGAGGACACTCATTCTATTGTCCTTCAGGTGGTGTTACCCTGGAGGACACGCATTCTATTGTCCTTCAGGTGTTGTTACCCTGGAGGACACTCATTCTATTGTCCTTCAGGTGGTGTTACCCTGGAGGACACGCATTCTATTGTCCTTCAGGTGTTGTTACCCTGGAGGACACTCATTCTATTGTCCTTCAGGTGTTGTTACCCTGGAGGACACTCATTCTATTGTCCTTCAGGTGTTGTTACCCTGGAGGACACGCATTCTATTGTCCTTCAGGTGTTGTTACCCTGGAGGACACTCATTCTATTGTCCTTCAGGTGTTGTTACCCTGGAGGACACGCATTCTATTGTCCTTCAGGTGTTGTTACCCTGGAGGACACTCATTCTATTGTCCTTCAGGTGTTGTTACCCTGGAGGACACGCATTCTATTGTCCTTCAGGTGTTGTTACCCTGGAGGACACTCATTCTATTGTCCTTCAGGTGTTGTTACCCTGGAGGACACGCATTCTATTGTCCTTCAGGTGTTGTTACCCTGGAGGACACGCATTCTACACTCATTCTATTGTCCTTCAGGTGTTGTTACCCTGGAGGACACGCATTCTATTGTCCTTCAGGTGTTGTTACCCTGTAGGACACGCATTCTATTGTCCTTCAGGTGTTGTTACCCTGGAGGACACGCATTCTATTGTCCTTCAGGTGTTGTTACCCTGGAGGACACGCATTCTATTGTCCTTCAGGTGTTGTTACCCTGGAGGACACGCATTCTATTGTCCTTCAGGTGTTGTTACCCTTGAGGACACTCATTATATTGTCCTTCAGGTGGTGTTACCCTAGAGGACACGCATTCTATTGTCCTTCAGGTGTTGTTACCCTGGAGGACACTCATTCTATTGTCCTTCAGGTGTTGTTACCCTTGAGGACACTCATTATATTGTCCTTCAGGTGGTGTTACCCTGGAGGACACGCATTCTATTGTCCTTCAGGTGTTGTTACCCTGGAGGACACTCATTCTATTGTAGTCCTTCAGGTGTTGTTACCCTGGAGGACACTCATTCTATTGTCCTTCAGGTGTTGTTACCCTTGAGGACACTCATTCTATTGTCCTTCAGGTGGTGTTACCCTGGAGGACACGCATTCTATTGTCCTTCAGGTGTTGTTACCCTGGAGGACACGCATTCTATTGTCCTTCAGGTGTTGTTACCCTGGAGGACACTCATTCTATTGTCCTTCAGGTGGTGTTACCCTGGAGGACACTCATTCTATTGTCCTTCAGGTGGTGTTACCCTGGAGGACACTCATTCTATTGTCCTTCAGGGGTTGTTACCCTGGAGGACACTCATTCTATTGTCCTTCAGGTGGTGTTACCCTGGAGGACACTCATTCTATTGTCCTTCAGGTGTTGTTACCCTGGAGGACACGCATTCTATTGTCCTTCAGGTGTTGTTACCCTGGAGGACACGCATTCTATTGTCCTTCAGGTGGTGTTACCCTGGAGGACACGCATTCTATTGTCCTTCAGGTGTTGTTACCCTGGAGGACACGCATTCTATTGTCCTTCAGGTGTTGTTACCCTGGAGGACACGCATTCTATTGTCCTTCAGGTGGTGTTACCCTGGAGGACACACATTCTATTGTCCTTCAGGTGTTGTTACCCTGGAGGACACTCATTCTATTGTCCTTCAGGTGGTGTTACCCTGGAGGACACTCATTCTATTGTCCTTCAGGTGGTGTTACCCTTGAGGACACTCATTATATTGTCCTTCAGGTGGTGTTACCCTGGAGGACACGCATTCTATTGTCCTTCAGGTGTTGTTACCCTGGAGGACACTCATTCTATTGTAGTCCTTCAGGTGTTGTTACCCTGGAGGACACGCATTATATTGTCCTTCAGATGTTGTTACCCTGGAGGACACTCATTCTATTGTCCTTCAGGTGTTGTTACCCTGGAGGACACGCATTCTATTGTCCTTCAGGTGTTGTTACCCTGGAGGACACTCATTCTATTGTCCTTCAGGTGTTGTTACCCTGGAGGACACTCATTCTATTGTCCTTCAGGTGTTGTTACCCTGGAGGACACTCATTCTATTGTCCTTCAGGTGTCGTTACCCTGGAGGACACGCATTCTATTGTCCTTCAGGGGTCGTTACCCTGGAGGACACTCATTCTATTGTCCTTCAGGTGTTGTTACCCTAGAGGACACTCATTCTAATGTCCTTCAGGTGTTGTTACCCTGGAGGACACTCATTCTATTGTCCTTCAGGTGTTGTTACCCTGGAGGACACGCATTCTATTGTCCTTCAGGTGTTGTTACCCTGGAGGACACTCATTCTATTGTCCTTCAGGTGGTGTTACCCTGGAGGACACGCATTCTATTGTCATTCAGGTGTTGTTATCCTGGAGGACACGCATTCTATTGTCCTTCAGGTGTTGTTACCCTGGAGGACACTCATTCTATTGTCCTTCAGGTGGTGTTACCCTGGAGGACACTCATTCTATTGTCCTTCAGGTGGTGTTACCCTGGAGGACACTCATTCTATTGTCCTTCAGGGGTTGTTGCCCTGGAGGACACTCATTCTATTGTCCTTCAGGTGGTGTTACCCTGGAGGACACTCATTCTATTGTCCTTCAGGTGTTGTTACCCTGGAGGACACGCATTCTATTGTCCTTCAGGTGGTGTTACCCTGGAGGACACGCATTCTATTGTCCTTCAGGTGTTGTTACCCTGGAGGACACGCATTCTATTGTCCTTCAGGTGTTGTTACCCTGGAGGACACGCATTCTATTGTCCTTCAGGTGGTGTTACCCTGGAGGACACACATTCTATTGTCCTTCAGGTGTTGTTACCCTGGAGGACACTCATTCTATTGTCCTTCAGGTGGTGTTACCCTGGAGGACACTCATTCTATTGTCCTTCAGGTGGTGTTACCCTTGAGGACACTCATTATATTGTCCTTCAGGTGGTGTTACCCTGGAGGACACGCATTCTATTGTCCTTCAGGTGTTGTTACCCTGGAGGACACTCATTCTATTGTAGTCCTTCAGGTGTTGTTACCCTGGAGGACACGCATTATATTGTCCTTCAGGTGTTGTTACCCTGGAGGACACTCATTCTATTGTCCTTCAGGTGTTGTTACCCTGGAGGACACGCATTCTATTGTCCTTCAGGTGTTGTTACCCTGGAGGACACTCATTCTATTGTCCTTCAGGTGTTGTTACCCTGGAGGACACTCATTCTATTGTCCTTCAGGTGTTGTTACCCTGCAGGACACTCATTCTATTGTCCTTCAGGTGTCGTTACCCTGGAGGACACGCATTCTATTGTCCTTCAGGGGTCGTTACCCTGGAGGACACTCATTCTATTGTCCTTCAGGTGGTGTTACCCTGGAGGACACGCATTCTATTGTCCTTCAGGTGTTGTTACCCTGGAGGACACTCATTCTATTGTCCTTCAGGTGGTGTTACCCTGGAGGACACGCATTCTATTGTCCTTCAGGTGTTGTTACCCTGGAGGACACTCATTCTATTGTCCTTCAGGTGTTGTTACCCTGGAGGACACTCATTCTATTGTCCTTCAGGTGTTGTTACCCTGGAGGACACTCATTATATTGTCCTTCAGGTGTTGTTACCCTGGAGGACACGCATTCTATTGTCCTTCAGGTGTTGTTACCCTGGAGGACACTCATTCTATTGTCCTTCAGGTGTTGTTACCCTGGAGGACACGCATTCTATTGTCCTTCAGGGGTTGTTACCCTGGAGGACACTCATTCTATTGTCCTTCAGGGGTTGTTACCCTGGAGGACACTCATTCTATTGTCCTTCAGGTGTTGTTACCCTGGAGGACACTCATTCTATTGTCCTTCAGGTGGTGTTACCCTGGAGGACACGCATTCTATTGTCCTCCAGGTGTTGTTACCCTGGAGGACACTCATTCTATTGTCCTTCAGGTGTTGTTACCCTGGAGGACACTCATTCTATTGTCCTTCAGGTGTTGTTACCCTGGAGGACACTCATTCTATTGTCCTTCAGGTGTTGTTACCCTGGAGGACACTCATTCTATTGTCCTTCAGGTGTTGTTACCCTGGAGGACACGCATTCTATTGTCCTTCAGGTGTTGTTACCCTGGAGGACACTCATTCTATTGTCCTTCAGGTGGTGTTACCCTGGAGGACACGCATTCTATTGTCCTTCAGGTGTTGTTACCCTGGAGGACACGCATTCTATTGTCCTTCAGGTGTTGTTACCCTGGAGGACACTCATTCTATTGTCCTTCAGGTGGTGTTACCCTGGAGGACACTCATTCTATTGTCCTTCAGGTGGTGTTACCCTGGAGGACACTCATTCTATTGTCCTTCAGGTGTTGTTACCCTGGAGGACACGCATTCTATTGTCCTTCAGGTGTTGTTACCCTGGAGGACACGCATTCTATTGTCCTTCGGGTGGTGTTACCCTGGAGGACACGCATTCTATTGTCCTTCAGGTGTTGTTACCCTGGAGGACACGCATTCTATTGTCCTTCAGGTGTTGTTACCCTGGAGGACACGCATTCTATTGTCCTTCAGGTGGTGTTACCCTGGAGGACACGCATTCTATTGTCCTTCAGGTGTTGTTACCCTGGAGGACACTCATTCTATTGTCCTTCAGGTGGTGTTACCCTGGAGGACACTCATTCTATTGTCCTTCAGGTGGTGTTACCCTGGAGGACACTCATTCTATTGTCCTTCAGGTGTTGTTACCCTGGAGGACACTCATTATATTGTCCTTCAGGTGTTGTTACCCTGGAGGACACTCATTCTATTGTCCTTCAGGTGGTGTTACCCTGGAGGACACTCATTCTATTGTCCTTCAGGTGTTGTTACCCTGGAGGACACTCATTCTATTGTCCTTCAGGTGGTGTTACCCTGGAGGACACTCATTATATTGTCCTTCAGGTGTTGTTACCCTGGAGGACACGCATTCTATTGTCCTTCAGGTGGTGTTACCCTGGAGGACACTCATTCTATTGTCCTTCAGGTGTTGTTACCCTGGAGGACACTCATTCTATTGTCCTTCAGGTGGTGTTACCCTGGAGGACACTCATTCTATTGTCCTTCAGGTGTTGTTACCCTGGAGGACACGCATTCTATTGTCCTTCAGGTGGTGTTACCCTGGAGGACACTCATTCTATTGTCCTTCAGGTGTTGTTACCCTGGAGGACACTCATTCTATTGTCCTTCAGGTGTTGTTACCCTGGAGGACACTCATTCTATTGTCCTTCAGGTGTTGTTACCCTGGAGGACACTCATTCTATTGTCCTTCAGGGGTTGTTACCCTGGAGGACACTCATTCTATTGTCCTTCAGGTGTGGAGGACACGCATTATATTGTCCTTCAGGTGGTGTTACCCTGGAGGACACTCATTCTATTGTCCTTCAGGTGTTGTTACCCTGGAGGACACTCATTCTATTGTCCTTCAGGTGGTGTTACCCTGGAGGACACTCATTCTATTGTCCTTCAGGTGGTGTTACCCTGGAGGACACTCATTCTATTGTCCTTCAGGTGGTGTTACCCTGGAGGACACTCATTCTATTGTCCTTCAGGGGTTGTTACCCTGGAGGACACTCATTCTATTGTCCTTCAGGTGGTGTTACCCTGGAGGACACGCATTCTATTGTCCTTCAGGTGTTGTTACCCTGGAGGACACTCATTCTATTGTCCTTCAGGTGGTGTTACCCTGGAGGACACGCATTCTATTGTCCTTCAGGTGGTGTTACCCTGGAGGACACTCATTCTATTGTCCTTCAGGTGGTGTTACCCTGGAGGACACTCATTCTATTGTCCTTCGGGTGTTGTTACCCTGGAGGACACTCATTCTATTGTCCTTCAGGTGTTGTTACCCTGGAGGACACTCATTCTATTGTCCTTCAGGTGTTGTTACCCTGGAGGACACTCATTCTATTGTCCTTCAGGTGTTGTTACCCTGGAGGACACTCATTCTATTGTCCTTCAGGGGTTGTTACCCTGGAGGACACTCATTCTATTGTCCTTCAGGTGTGGAGGACACGCATTCTATTGTCCTTCAGGTGGTGTTACCCTGGAGGACACTCATTCTATTGTCCTTCAGGTGTTGTTACCCTGGAGGACACTCATTCTATTGTCCTTCAGGTGGTGTTACCCTGGAGGACACTCATTCTATTGTCCTTCAGGTGGTGTTACCCTGGAGGACACTCATTCTATTGTCCTTCAGGTGGTGTTACCCTGGAGGACACTCATTCTATTGTCCTTCAGGGGTTGTTACCCTGGAGGACACTCATTCTATTGTCCTTCAGGTGGTGTTACCCTGGAGGACACGCATTCTATTGTCCTTCAGGTGTTGTTACCCTGGAGGACACTCATTCTATTGTCCTTCAGGTGGTGTTACCCTGGAGGACACGCATTCTATTGTCCTTCAGGTGGTGTTACCCTGGAGGACACTCATTCTATTGTCCTTCAGGTGGTGTTACCCTGGAGGACACTCATTCTATTGTCCTTCAGGTGTTGTTACCCTGGAGGACACTCATTCTATTGTCCTTCAGGTGTTGTTACCCTGGAGGACACTCATTCTATTGTCCTTCAGGTGTTGTTACCCTGGAGGACACTCATTCTATTGTCCTTCAGGTGTTGTTACCCTGGAGGACACTCATTCTATTGTCCTTCAGGGGTTGTTACCCTGGAGGACACTCATTCTATTGTCCTTCAGGTGTGGAGGACACGCATTCTATTGTCCTTCAGGTGTTGTTACCCTGGAGGACACGTATTCTATTGTCCTTCAGGGGTTATTACCCTGGAGGACACTCATTCTATTGTCCTTCAGGTGTTGTTACCCTGGAGGACACTCATTCTATTGTCATTCAGGTGTTGTTACCCTGGAGGACACGCATTCTATTGTCCTTCAGGTGGTGTTACCCTGGAGGACACTCATTCTATTGTCCTTCAGGTGTTGTTACCCTGGAGGACACGCATTCTATTGTCCTTCAGTTGTTGTTACCCTGGAGGACACTCATTCTATTGTCATTCAGGTGTTGTTACCCTGGAGGACACGCATTCTATTGTCCTTCAGGTGGTGTTACCCTGGAGGACACGCATTCTATTGTCCTTCAGGTGGTGTTACCCTGGAGGACACTCATTCTATTGTCCTTCAGGTGTTGTTACCCTGGAGGACACTCATTCTATTGTCCTTCAGGTGGTGTTACCCTGGAGGACACTCATTCTATTGTCCTTCAGGTGGTGTTACCCTGGAGGACACTCATTCTATTGTCCTTCAGGTGGTGTTACCCTGGAGGACACTCATTCTATTGTCCTTCAGGTGGTGTTACCCTGGAGGACACTCATTCTATTGTCCTTCAGGTGGTGTTACCCTGGAGGACACTCATTCTATTGTCCTTCAGGGGTTGTTACCCTGGAGGACACTCATTCTATTGTCCTTCAGGTGTTGTTACCCTGGAGGACACTCATTCTATTGTCCTTCAGGGGTTGTTACCCTGGAGGACACTCATTCTATTGTCCTTCAGGTGTGGAGGACACGCATTCTATTGTCCTTCAGGTGTTGTTACCCTGGAGGACACGCATTCTATTGTCCTTCAGGGGTTATTACCCTGGAGGACACTCATTCTATTGTCCTTCAGGTGTTGTTACCCTGGAGGACACTCATTCTATTGTCATTCAGGTGTTGTTACCCTGGAGGACACTCATTCTATTGTCCTTCAGGTGTTGTTACCCTGGAGGACACTCATTCTATTGTCATTCAGGTGTTGTTACCCTGGAGGACACTCATTCTATTGTCCTTCAGGTGTTGTTACCCTGGAGGACACGCATTCTATTGTCCTTCAGGGGTTATTACCCTGGAGGACACTCATTCTATTGTCCTTCAGGTGTTGTTACCCTGGAGGACACTCATTCTATTGTCATTCAGGTGTTGTTACCCTGGAGGACACGCATTCTATTGTCCTTCAGGTGTTGTTACCCTGGAGGACACTCATTCTATTGTCATTCAGGTGTTGTTACCCTGGAGGACACGCATTCTATTGTCCTTCAGGTGGTGTTACCCTGGAGGACACGCATTCTATTGTCCTTCAGGTGGTGTTACCCTGGAGGACACTCATTCTATTGTCCTTCAGGTGTTGTTACCCTGGAGGACACTCATTCTATTGTCATTCAGGTGTTGTTACCCTGGAGGACACGCATTCTATTGTCCTTCAGGTGGTGTTACCCTGGAGGACACTCATTCTATTGTCCTTCAGGTGTTGTTACCCTGGAGGACACTCATTCTATTGTCATTCAGGTGTTGTTACCCTGGAGGACACGCATTCTATTGTCCTTCAGGTGGTGTTACCCTGGAGGACACTCATTCTATTGTCCTTCAGGTGGTGTTACCCTGGAGGACACGCATTCTATTGTCCTTCAGGTGTTGTTACCCTGGAGGACACTCATTCTATTGTCCTTCAGGTGTTGTTACCCTTGAGGACACGCATTCTATTGTCCTTCAGGTGTTGTTACCCTGGAGGACACGCATTCTATTGTCCTTCAGGGGTTGTTACCCTGGAGGACACTCATTCTATTGTCCTTCAGGTGGTGTTACCCTGGAGGACACGCATTCTATTGTCCTTCAGGTGTTGTTACCCTGGAGGACACTCATTCTATTGTCCTTCAGGTGGTGTTACCCTGGAGGACACGCATTCTATTGTCCTTCAGGTGGTGTTACCCTGGAGGACACTCATTCTATTGTCCTTCAGGTGGTGTTACCCTGGAGGACACTCATTCTATTGTCCTTCAGGTGTTGTTACCCTGGAGGACACTCATTCTATTGTCCTTCAGGTGTTGTTACCCTGGAGGACACTCATTCTATTGTCCTTCAGGTGTTGTTACCCTGGAGGACACTCATTATATTGTCCTTCAGGTGTTGTTACCCTGGATGACACTCATTCTATTGTCCTTCAGGGGTTGTTACCCTGGAGGACACTCATTCTATTGTCCTTCAGGTGTGGAGGACACGCATTCTATTGTCCTTCAGGTGTTGTTACCCTGGAGGACACGCATTCTATTGTCCTTCAGGGGTTATTACCCTGGAGGACACTCATTCTATTGTCCTTCAGGTGTTGTTACCCTGGAGGACACTCATTCTATTGTCATTCAGGTGTTGTTACCCTGGAGGACACTCATTCTATTGTCCTTCAGGTGGTGTTACCCTGGAGGACACTCATTCTATTGTCATTCAGGTGTTGTTACCCTGGAGGACACTCATTCTATTGTCCTTCAGGTGTTGTTACCCTGGAGGACACTCATTCTATTGTCATTCAGGTGTTGTTACCCTGGAGGACACTCATTCTATTGTCCTTCAGGTGTTGTTACCCTGGAGGACACTCATTCTATTGTCCTTCAGGTGGTGTTACCCTGGAGGACACTCATTCTATTGTCCTTCAGGTGTTGTTACCCTGGAGGACACTCATTCTATTGTCATTCAGGTGTTGTTACCCTGGAGGACACTCATTCTATTGTCCTTCAGGTGGTGTTACCCTGGAGGACACTCATTCTATTGTCATTCAGGTGTTGTTACCCTGGAGGACACTCATTCTATTGTCCTTCAGGGGTTGTTACCCTGGAGGACACTCATTCTATTGTCCTTCAGGTGTGGAGGACACGCATTCTATTGTCCTTCAGGTGTTGTTACCCTGGAGGACACGCATTCTATTGTCCTTCAGGGGTTATTACCCTGGAGGACACTCATTCTATTGTCCTTCAGGTGTTGTTACCCTGGAGGACACTCATTCTATTGTCATTCAGGTGTTGTTACCCTGGAGGACACTCATTCTATTGTCCTTCAGGTGGTGTTACCCTGGAGGACACTCATTCTATTGTCATTCAGGTGTTGTTACCCTGGAGGACACTCATTCTATTGTCCTTCAGGTGTTGTTACCCTGGAGGACACTCATTCTATTGTCATTCAGGTGTTGTTACCCTGGAGGACACTCATTCTATTGTCCTTCAGGTGTTGTTACCCTGGAGGACACTCATTCTATTGTCCTTCAGGTGGTGTTACCCTGGAGGACACTCATTCTATTGTCCTTCAGGTGTTGTTACCCTGGAGGACACTCATTCTATTGTCATTCAGGTGTTGTTACCCTGGAGGACACTCATTCTATTGTCCTTCAGGTGGTGTTACCCTGGAGGACACTCATTCTATTGTCATTCAGGTGTTGTTACCCTGGAGGACACTCATTCTATTGTCCTTCAGGTGTTGTTACCCTGGAGGACACTCATTCTATTGTCCTTCAGGTGTTGTTACCCTGGAGGACACTCATTCTATTGTCCTTCAGGTGTTGTTACCCTGGAGGACACTCATTCTATTGTCCTTCAGGTGTTGTTACCCTGGAGGACATTCTATTGTAGTTTTACAGCTACCACAGCTCAGGGAAATTAAGCAACAGAAGAAAAGGTTCATAAACAAAAAGTACTACTGTAGGAAAAAATATATAGTTTTCAATGCTTTAAGGAATATACTTTAACTAGACTTTTCTTTGGGGTTTAGTCGACTATAGGTGACAAAACCTGTTTAATCAGCAGAAACGTGAAGCCCTTTATTTTAGCATTTGCAGCTGTAAAGTTCTACTACGTTCCTCTCCAAAGGACATCAAAAGGACAACTCCAATTTCCAACTCAAATCAACTTTTATTTTCCAACTTTTCATCATTCATTTGTTGATTGGTTGGTCTTTAGTCAAGTTGAAAACCCTCGAAAACAAATAAACAAAAGATTTAAACAATGCCTACATTAAATGTCTTTTAAATTCAAGTCAACATTTTAAACAAATTATTAAACATTTCAGATTTAATTTAACCTTTAAGCTCTAATAAATTATTCCAGTTAAGTAAACATCTCAGCACTTTAAATGGAATAAGTATTAGCTGAACTTTCAGCTTGTAGAGCGTGTAGATCAGCTCTAATTGAACAAGGCATTTAACATGGTATACCTTTAACATGGTCAATTATAAATTGTCCACATGTTTTGTAGTCTTTTAAATTCTTAAGTAATGTAAATAATTTTAACATTTAACTTCGTCTTACTCTTTTGTAAAGATACTTTTAAACTTGTCAAACTAAATGAAATCCAACTCTCGAGCAAAAATGAAGGCAATACTGCTAATGTGTTAATAATGTGTTCCTTCCCCATTCAAAACAGAAGCAGTTGAACCTACTAAACACAATCAGCCAGATTTTAACCACATCAAACAGGTCTGCATACATCAGTGGTTCCCAAAGTGGGGTCCGGGGACCCCCAGGGGTACCTGAGGGAGTTCCAGGGGGTCCCCAGCTAAATGATAGTTTGGAACCAAATGGACCATTATGGGTCTGTAACTCAGAGTTAAAATAACATTGATTTTCCGATATAAATTGGGGGTCTCAGAGATAGAAATGCCATTGAATTGGGGTCCGTAGACTAATGCATGCATCAAACTGGGGGTCCTTGAAACAGGTTGAGAATCACTGACTAGAGCCGTAAAAATCTACTCTTATGGGGGTCCCTGGCATATCCTTTCAAATGGGGGTCCACGGGCTAATTAGTGTCAATTTGGGGGTCCTTGACATTAAAAAGTTTTGGAACCACTGGCTTACATAAAACAAAACAGTATCACCGACCATTGGCGTCGTTGGAGGTAGAACCCAGGAGTAGATATTTGCTGTTTGCATCTGGTGTTTTGTTTGAGAGAATGACTGAAGCTCCATTCCTTTTAAGGTGCTCCTGATCAGGTAACGAGCAGCCATCTTGCTGCTGCACTCTGGGAGATGTAGTTTCTGAGGTCTGAGATGTCATGCTGACCAGAGGTTGGTCCATTCCTGAGTTTTGACTCAACAGCAGCCTTTACAGCGGTGTGTGACAGAATCCCTTCTCCTTTCAGCTCTGTGTCTCCTATTCTCCATATGCAGACCGCGGCCATCTTACCATATAAGTTAATGGCAAGGTGCTATAGGTGCAACTTCCCATAGACAGCCCATTCATCCAAACAGAAAAGTCCCATCTGATTGTATTACACAACGTCAAACTCACCAACACTGCAGCTGTGCGAAAAGCTTGAATTATTCTCTTTCTATCCTCAAAGTCCACTGTAGACATGTTATGAGCTACTTTCTGTCCTTGCAGGTGATTATTTTTCTTCTAAGTGTTGCAGTTTGGAAGTGCTCGTTAGATATCACTCGACGGCCCTGCGTAGCACCTGTTCTGAATGTGCACATAATGCAGGAGGCAGCAGGACGTTGCTTTACTGATAACGAGTGCTTCCAAACTCTGATGGCAAGATGGCCGCGGTCTGCAAATGGTCAATAGTGATGTGGTACTCGAGGTCTCAAGTCCATTTTCATTTACTCGGTCTCGTCTCTGCCTTGGTGTTGCACATCATTTGACTTGGTCTGGAGTCAGTCTCGGACCAATTAAGGGACTCGAGTCACTACAATGCAATGGAATAAATGTAGGCTATTATACTATACCCATAGTATGACGTACTACTATATACTATACCCATAGTATGACACAACATTAACATAATAGACGGCTAACTTGTTAAGTAACGGAGCGCAGCTGGCGCGCCTTCTGGTCTCGGTCTGGACTCGGCCTTGTGTGACATGAAAGAGCGACGACCGTCCGGGCCCAAATCTGTCGCGTCTGGATTGGGACACGAAGGCCGCTCTCTCTCTCTCTCTCTCTCTCTCTCTCTCTCTCTCTCTCTCTCTCTCTCTCTCTCTCTCTCTCTCTCTCTCTCTCTCTCTCTCTCTCTCTCTCTCTCTCTCTCTCTCTCTCTCTCTCTCTCTTCTCTCTCTCTCTCTCTCTCTCTCTCTCTCTCTCTCTCTCTCCTCTCTCTCTCTCTCTCTCTCTCTCTCTCTCTCTCTCTGTGCAGACCGTTCCTGTCTAATATAAACGGAGTGTGTGTGGTCGCCTGTTCATTTCACTATATTCTGGCGTCCACATCTTTTGCAATTTATTTTCCGTTGAAGTCACTCATCATATGCGTACAAGAAACAATAAACAATAAACACAGAGACCAAAGAAAGACAATTTGTCTGTTATGGTAAAACATGATTTATTTATTGTTATGGTAAAACATGATTTATTTTCAAGTAGCTCATCAAAAACACACACAGTGATCATCAGGAGGGTCACTAAAGTCACACACACACACACACACACACACACACACACACACACACACACACACACACACACACACACACACACACACACACACACACACACACACACACACACACACACACACACACACACACACACACACACACACACGTTTGTGTATAACCCATTTCGGGCGGGAACCCCTTTTGGTGTTTTTAAGCATTCTGTTCTACTTTAGCTATTGAAAAATAGCAGATCTACAAGCTTTTAGATGTGCTTTTTTTTTATTTTTTATGTGGCGTAAATCTTTGAATGTATATTCTTTCAGAGCGAACGTTTTTAACTCAAATCTTTGCTTCTGGGGGAGGTCCCTGGAACAACATATTTTGAGATGGGGGTCGGTGGGCCAAATACACATGATTCTAGGGGTCCTTGACATGAAATAGTATGAGAACCACTGATAGAGAAACATAGGGTTTTTCAGAAAACTGTCAGGATTTAGAAGACAATTTTTTGTAGAATGGGTCTCGGTCGAGGATGGGATAAGCGAGAGCGAGCAGGCTCCATGCATCATCATGCAATCAATTGGCAAGAGGCTCGATCCCTATAGCAGCCTGTCTGCCCAGTATATGACTCATCAAAGAGGCTCGATCCCTATAGCAGCCTGTCTGCCCAGTATATGACTCATCAAGAGGCTCGATCCCTATAGCAGCCTGTCTGCCCAGTAGATCCCTATAGCAGCCTGTCTGCCCAGTAGATCCCTATAGCAGCCTGTCTGCCCAGTAGATCCCTATAGCAGCCTGTCTGCCCAGTATATGACTCATCAAAGAGGCTCGATCCCTATAGCAGCCTGTCTGCCCAGTATATGACTCATCAAGAGGCTCGATCCCTATAGCAGCCTGTCTGCCCAGTATATGATCCCTATAGCAGCCTGTCTGCCCAAGAGGCTCGATCCCTATAGCAGCCTGTCTGCCCAAGAGGCTCGATCCCTATAGCAGCCTGTCTGCCCAGTATATGACTCATCAAGAGGCTCGATCCCTATAGCAGCCTGTCTGCCCAGTATATGACTCATCAAGAGGCTCGATCCCTATAGCAGCCTGTCTGCCCAGTAGATCCCTATAGCAGCCTGTCTGCCCAGTATATGACTCATCAAGAGGCTCGATCCCTATAGCAGCCTGTCTGCCCAGTATATGACTCATCAAGAGGCTCGATCCCTATAGCAGCCTGTCTGCCCAGTATATGACTCATCAAATATACTGCAAAGCACTCTGGGTCCCCATCAGAGGCTCTCATTTTCGGCGGAACACAGGATTATAGTTGATTAATAAGTGTTTATGCCACCGGCAGTGGCTGCGTTTATTTCAAGGAATTGTGGTGCGTGTAGGAGGAGGCGCGGGGCGTACGTAGCATGGTGGGTGCGTGTAGGAGGAGGCGCGGGGCGACAGAGAGATGTAGCACTACGTAGCACGGTGGTGCGTGTAGGAGGAGGCGCGGGGCGACAGAGACATGTAGCACGGTGGTGCGTGTAGGAGGAGGCGCGGGGCGACAGAGACATGTAGCACGGTGGTGCGTGTAGGAGGAGGCGCGGGGCGACAGAGAGATGTAGCACGGTGGTGCGTGTAGGAGGAGGCGCGGGGCGACAGAGAGATGTAGGACAGTGGTGCGTGTAGGAGGAGGCGCGGGGCGGTACGTAGCACAGTGGTGCGTGTAGGAGGAGGCGCGGGGCGACAGAGAGATGTAGCACGGTGGTGCGTGTAAGAGGAGGCGCGGGGCGACAGAGAGATGTAGCACGGTGGTGCGTGTAGGAGGAGGCGCGGGGCGACAGAGAGATGTAGCACGGTGGTGCGTGTAGGAGGAGGCGCGGGGCGGTACATAGCATGGTGGGTGCATGTAGGAGGAGGCGCGGGGCGACAGAGACATGTAGCACAGTGGTGCGTGTAGGAGGAGGCGCGGGGCGACAGAGACATGTAGCACGGTGGTGCGTGTAGGAGGAGGCGCGGGGCGACAGAGACATGTAGCACGGTGGTGCGTGTAGGAGGAGGCGCGGGGCGACAGAGACATGTAGCACGGTGGTGCGTGTAGGAGGAGGCGCGGGGCGGTACGTAGCACGGTGGTGCGTGTAGGAGGAGGCGCGGGGCGACAGAGAGATGTAGCACGGTGGTGCGTGTAGGAGGAGGCGCGGGGCGACAGAGAGATGTAGCACAGTGGTGCGTGTAAGAGGAGGCGCGGGGCGACAGAGACATGTAGCACGGTGGTGCGTGTAGGAGGAGGCGCGGGGCGACAGAGAGATGTAGCACAGTGGTGCGTGTAGGAGGAGGCGCGGGGCGACAGAGACATGTAGCACAGTGGTGCATGTAGGAGGAGGCGCGGGGCGACAGAGAGATGTAGCACAGTGGTGCATGTAGGAGGAGGCGCGAGGCGACAGAGAGATGTAGCACGGTGGTGCGTGTAGGAGGAGGCGCGGGGCGCGGTACGTAGCACGGTGGTGCGTGTAGGAGGAGGCGCGGGGCGACAGAGAGATGTAGCACGGTGGTGCGTGTAGGAGGAGGCGCGGGGCGACAGAGAGATGTAGCACTACGTAGCCCAGTGGTGCGTGTAGGAGGAGGCGCGGGGCGACAGAGAGATGTAGCACGGTGGTGCGTGTAGGAGGAGGCGCGGGGCGACAGAGAGATGTAGCACGGTGGTGCGTGTAGGAGGAGGCGCGGGGCGTAGCACAGTGGTGCGTGTAGGAGGAGGCGCGGGGCGGTACGTAGCACAGTGGTGCGTGTAGGAGGAGGCGCGGGGCGACAGAGAGATGTAGCACGGTGGTGGGTGTAGGAGGAGGCGCGGGGCGTAGCACAGTGGTGCGTGTAGGAGGAGGCGCGGGGCGGTACGTAGCACGGTGGTGCGTGTAGGAGGAGGCGCGGGGCGACAGAGAGATGTAGCACGGTGGTGCGTGTAGGAGGAGGCGCGGGGCGACAGAGACATGTAGCACGGTGGTGCGTGTAGGAGGAGGCGCGGGGCGACAGAGAGATGTAGCACGGTGGTGCGTGTAGGAGGAGGCGCGGGGCGACAGAGAGATGTAGCACTACGTAGCCCAGTGGTGCGTGTAGGAGGAGGCGCGGGGCGACAGAGACATGTAGCACAGTGGTGCATGTAGGAGGAGGCGCGGGGCGACAGAGAGATGTAGCACAGTGGTGCGTGTAGGAGGAGGCGCGGGGCGACAGAGAGATGTAGCACGGTGGTGCGTGTAGGAGGAGGCGCGGGGCGCGGTACGTAGCACAGTGGTGCGTGTAGGAGGAGGCGCGAGGCGACAGAGAGATGTAGCACAGTGGTGCGTGTAGGAGGAGGCGCGGGGCGCGGTACGTAGCACGGTGGTGCGTGTAGGAGGAGGCGCGGGGCGACAGAGAGATGTAGCACGGTGGTGCGTGTAGGAGGAGGCGCGGGGCGACAGAGAGATGTAGCACTACGTAGCCCAGTGGTGCGTGTAGGAGGAGGCGCGGGGCGACAGAGACATGTAGCACAGTGGTGCATGTAGGAGGAGGCGCGGGGCGACAGAGAGATGTAGCACGGTGGTGCGTGTAGGAGGAGGCGCGGGGCGACAGAGAGATGTAGCACAGTGGTGCGTGTAGGAGGAGGCGCGGGGCGACAGAGAGATGTAGCACAGTGGTGGGTGTAGGAGGAGGCGCGGGGCGACAGAGAGATGTAGCACGGTGGTGCGTGTAGGAGGAGGCGCGGGGCGACAGAGAGATGTAGCACAGTGGTGCGTGTAGGAGGAGGCGCGGGGCGACAGAGACATGTAGCACAGTGGTGCATGTAGGAGGAGGCGCGGGGCGACAGAGAGATGTAGCACAGTGGTGCATGTAGGAGGAGGCGCGAGGCGACAGAGAGATGTAGCACGGTGGTGCGTGTAGGAGGAGGCGCGGGGCGCGGTACGTAGCACGGTGGTGCGTGTAGGAGGAGGCGCGGGGCGACAGAGAGATGTAGCACGGTGGTGCGTGTAGGAGGAGGCGCGGGGCGACAGAGAGATGTAGCACTACGTAGCCCAGTGGTGCGTGTAGGAGGAGGCGCGGGGCGACAGAGAGATGTAGCACGGTGGTGCGTGTAGGAGGAGGCGCGGGGCGACAGAGAGATGTAGCACGGTGGTGCGTGTAGGAGGAGGCGCGGGGCGTAGCACAGTGGTGCGTGTAGGAGGAGGCGCGGGGCGGTACGTAGCACAGTGGTGCGTGTAGGAGGAGGCGCGGGGCGACAGAGAGATGTAGCACGGTGGTGGGTGTAGGAGGAGGCGCGGGGCGTAGCACAGTGGTGCGTGTAGGAGGAGGCGCGGGGCGGTACGTAGCACGGTGGTGCGTGTAGGAGGAGGCGCGGGGCGACAGAGAGATGTAGCACGGTGGTGCGTGTAGGAGGAGGCGCGGGGCGACAGAGACATGTAGCACGGTGGTGCGTGTAGGAGGAGGCGCGGGGCGACAGAGAGATGTAGCACGGTGGTGCGTGTAGGAGGAGGCGCGGGGCGACAGAGAGATGTAGCACTACGTAGCCCAGTGGTGCGTGTAGGAGGAGGCGCGGGGCGACAGAGACATGTAGCACAGTGGTGCATGTAGGAGGAGGCGCGGGGCGACAGAGAGATGTAGCACAGTGGTGCGTGTAGGAGGAGGCGCGGGGCGACAGAGAGATGTAGCACGGTGGTGCGTGTAGGAGGAGGCGCGGGGCGCGGTACGTAGCACAGTGGTGCGTGTAGGAGGAGGCGCGGGGCGACAGAGAGATGTAGCACAGTGGTGCGTGTAGGAGGAGGCGCGGGGCGCGGTACGTAGCACGGTGGTGCGTGTAGGAGGAGGCGCGGGGCGACAGAGAGATGTAGCACAGTGGTGCGTGTAGGAGGAGGCGCGGGGCGCGGTACGTAGCACGGTGGTGCGTGTAGGAGGAGGCGCGGGGCGACAGAGAGATGTAGCACGGTGGTGCGTGTAGGAGGAGGCGCGGGGCGCGGTACGTAGCACGGTGGTGCGTGTAGGAGGAGGCGCGGGGCGACAGAGAGATGTAGCACGGTGGTGCGTGTAGGAGGAGGCGCGGGGCGACAGAGAGATGTAGCACAGTGGTGCGTGTAGGAGGAGGCGCGGGGCGACAGAGAGATGTAGCACAGTGGTGGGTGTAGGAGGAGGCGCGGGGCGACAGAGAGATGTAGCACGGTGGTGCGTGTAGGAGGAGGCGCGGGGCGACAGAGAGATGTAGCACGGTGGTGGGTGTAGGAGGAGGCGCGGGGCGACAGAGAGATGTAGCACGGTGGTGCGTGTAGGAGGAGGCGCGGGGCGTAGCACAGTGGTGCGTGTAGGAGGAGGCGCGGGGCGGTACGTAGCACAGTGGTGCGTGTAGGAGGAGGCGCGGGGCGACAGAGAGATGTAGCACGGTGGTGCGTGTAGGAGGAGGCGCGGGGCGACAGAGACATGTAGCACGGTGGTGGGTGTAGGAGGAGGCGCGGGGCGACAGAGAGATGTAGCACAGTGGTGGGTGTAGGAGGAGGCGCGGGGCGACAGAGACATGTAGCACAGTGGTGGGTGTAGGAGGAGGCGCGGGGCGACAGAGAGATGTAGCACGGTGGTGCGTGTAGGAGGAGGCGCGGGGCGGTACGTAGCACGGTGGTGCGTGTAGGAGGAGGCGCGGGGCGACAGAGACATGTAGCACGGTGGTGCGTGTAGGAGGAGGCGCGGGGCGACAGAGAGATGTAGCACGGTGGTACGTGTAGGAGGAGGCGCGGGGCGGTACGTAGCACAGTGGTGCGTGTAGGAGGAGGCGCGGGGCGACAGAGAGATGTAGCACAGTGGTGCGTGTAGGAGGAGGCGCGGGGCGGTACGTAGCACGGTGGTGCGTGTAGGAGGAGGCGCGGGGCGACAGAGAGATGTAGCCCAGTGGTGCGTGTAGGAGGAGGCGCGGGGCGACAGAGAGATGTAGCCCAGTGGTGCGTGTAGGAGGAGGCGCGGGGCGACAGAGAGATGTAGCACAGTGGTGCGTGTAGGAGGAGGCGCGGGGCGACAGAGAGATGTAGCACTACGTAGCACGGTGGTGCGTGTAGGAGGAGGCGCGGGGCGACAGAGAGATGTAGCACGGTGGTGCGTGTAGGAGGAGGCGCGGGGCGACAGAGACATGTAGCACGGTGGTGCGTGTAGGAGGAGGCGCGGGGCGACAGAGAGATGTAGCACGGTGGTGCGTGTAGGAGGAGGCGCGGGGCGACAGAGAGATGTAGCACGGTGGTGCGTGTAGGAGGAGGCGCGGGGCGACAGAGACATGTAGCACAGTGGTGCGTGTAGGAGGAGGCGCGGGGCGACAGAGACATGTAGCACAGTGGTGCGTGTAGGAGGAGGCGCGGGGCGACAGAGACATGTAGCACGGTGGTGCGTGTAGGAGGAGGCGCGGGGCGACAGAGAGATGTAGCACAGTGGTGCGTGTAGGAGGAGGCGCGGGGCGACAGAGAGATGTAGCACGGTGGTGCGTGTAGGAGCTGTTGAAGTAACCGTATATCCGCGAGGCCAGCAGGCACCAACCACCACCACCCTATCAATACAGCCATGGTCTGAAACTGACCTCAAAGGTCATCGGACGGTTTGGCTCCAAAACGTCGGGTCCCAGCGGGGGGGGGGCCTCGATGTGCCACACAGCTCCCAGACCGCGGGGGGGCCATGCCGGGACGATCGGTCCTTCCAGACACCCAACACCATCTCCTCTACACGCTGATCAATGACTCTCCAGCATCCACTGGTTGGAAAGAAGACAGAAGACTCCCATGTTTTACTTGTCTTTAGCCCACTCATGACGAGAAGCCCCCTTTGGTGTTTTAAAGCATTATGTTATGTTCAAAAATAGTAGATCTGCTATTTTTGAAAGATCACAACAATGTGACGCAAATCTTTCAATATTCTTTCAGAGCGAACGATTTGAACTCAAATCTTTGAATATATATTCTTTCAGAGCGAACGATTTGAACTCAAATCTTTGAATATATATTCTTTCAGAGCGAAAGATTTGAACTCAAATCTTTGAATATATATTCTTTCAGAGCGAACGATTTGAACTCAAATCTTTGCTTCTGCAGGGGGTCCCTGGAACTACATATTTTCAGCTGGGGGTCAGCGGTCAAATATACAGATAATTCTTGGGGTCCTTGACATGAAAATGGTTGAGCACCACTGACATAGAAACACAGAAAACTGTTAGAATTTCAGAATCAGAATTTGGAAGACATTTTGTAGAATCTTGGTTTCAGGTCTAAATGGATTAAGTAAAAGTATCAATACTTCAAAGTAGAACTACTACGTTGAGTAAAAGTATCAATACTTCAATGTAGAACTACTACGTTGAGTAAAAGTATCAATACTTCAATGTAGAACTACTACGTTGAGTAAAAGTATCAATACTTCAATGTAGAACTACTACGTTGAGTAAAAGTATCAATACTTCAATGTAGAACTACTACGTTGAGTAAAAGTATCAATACTTCAATGTAGAACTACTACGTTGAGTAAAAGTATCAATACTTCAATGTAGAACTACTACGTTGAGTAAAAGTATCAATACTTCAATGTAGAACTACTACGTTGAGTAAAAGTATCAATACTTCAATGTAGAACTACTACGTTGAGTAAAAGTATCAATACTTCAATGTAGAACTACTACGTTGCAAGTACAAAAGTCCGGAATTCAAAATGTACTCGAGTGGAAAAGTATTGGCATCGAAGTGTACTTAAAGTACCAGAATGTAGAAAGTACTCATTATGCAGAATGTCACATTTCGAGTCTTCAAATGTATTCAAATCTTTGGAAAATAGCCGATCTACAAGCAGCACACAATGCGTCGCATCGCGACAAGCGATTTGTCATGTGCTTGTCGCACGCGGCAAGCACATGACGCACAATGCATCGCATCGCATCGCATCACATCGCGACCCTAAAGACAGCAGAGCGCGCTGGTTGTGGTCGGCCAGTCTGGGCCAAAGATCCGCAAAAATGTCAGGGCCGAATCTTTGTCTCAGTCCAGCCCTGGTTGTACTTAAAAAGTAAGCATATACTTGGTTACTTTTACACCACTGCCCACATCCCCGGTCAGTACAAAACCACAGGGGTGCTTCACTTCTGAGTCTGACTGCTCACCCCACCCCCATCCCCCCCGCACCCCCTCCCTTCCAAATCCATATCTCTCCTCTCCTGTATTTACAGCAAATGAAACATTGAGGCGGAAGGACGGCCGGCCGGACGGCCAATCGATCCAGCTTGCGGCGGCCGGCACACTGTTTTGAGTGACATTTCACAAATGGAGCCGCCTCGTGAAATAGCAATGAGTAACCGAAGGGGGCGATTAGCATTCAACTTTAATACGGGGGGGGGGAATTGATTGGCGGGGGGAGATGTTCAGATTTCACTTAGCGGCGGGCGGGGGTTCAATATTGGAGACTGACATATGTTAAGTCTCGTGTCACAAAGGATAACCTATCGGATGTTTTGAGTCACAGCCTATTGGCCGGGTGTTGGATTACCACGCCGTGAACCTCGGTGCATCGCTGTGCGTGTGCGTGTGCGTGCTTGTGCGGTCAGCGTGAACCTCGGTGCATCGCTGTGCGTGTGCGTGTGCAGTCGCTTCACAGTATGTCACTATAGTATAGAAAGGTGCACTCCACAGAGTGCAGATCTATGCCAGCCGTTGCTTTTAAGTAGCCATTTTGGGCGGGAACCCCTTTTGGTGTTTTAAAGCATTATGTTACACTTTAGCTATATTGAAAAATAGCAGATCTACAAGCTCGTATCGCGGCACTCGGTGCCGCGCTACGAGCTTGTCAGCTGGCAGAGGTGGAACAAGTAGCCTATACTCACATTTACGTCATTACTGGCATACTGCAACAATGTACAAGTAAATGTCCGGAATTCAAAATTTACTTCATGAGTAAAAGTACAAAAGTATTGGTATCAAAATGTACAAAGTACTCTTTCTGCAAAATGTTGATGTCCTGCTTCAAGTTTTCAAATGGCCAAAAATGTAGTCAGTGGCGAAAATATCGAAAATATGCACTGCACCGGGGCTCAGACAGTGGGGATGGGGATGGGGCGGGGGGCACCAAAACGGGTCAAAGTGATCACTGCACCGGGGCTCAGACAGTGGGGATGGGGCGGGGGTCACCAAAACGGGCCAAAGTGATCACTGCACCGGGGCTCAGACAGTGGGGATGGGGCGGGGGTCACCAAAACGGGCCAAAGTGATCACTGCACCGGGGCTCAGACAGTGGGGATGGGGCGGGGGGCACCAAAACGGGTCAAAGTGATCACTGCACCGGGGCTCAGACAGTGGGGATGGGGCGGGGGGCCCCAAAACGGGGCCAAAGTGATCACTGCACCGGGGCTCAGACAGTGGGGATGGGGCGGGGGGCACCAAAACGGGTCAAAGTGATCACTGCACCGGGGCTCAGACAGTGGGGATGGGGCGGGGGGCACCAAAACGGGTCAAAGTGATCACTGCACCGGGGCTCAGACAGTGGGGATGGGGCGGGGGGCACCAAAACGGGGCCAAAGTGATCACTGCACCGGGGCTCAGACAGTGGGGATGGGGATGGGGCGGGGGGCACCAAAACGGGTCAAAGTGATCACTGCACCGGGGCTCAGACAGTGGGGATGGGGCGGGGGGCCCCAAAACGGGGCCAAAGTGATCACTGCACCGGGGCTCAGACAGTGGGGATGGGGCGGGGGGCACCAAAACGGGTCAAAGTGATCACTGCACCGGGGCTCAGACAGTGGGGATGGGGCGGGGGGCACCAAAACGGGGCCAAAGTGATCACTGCACCGGGGCTCAGACAGTGGGGATGGGGCGGGGGGCACCAAAACGGGGTCAAAGTGATCACTGCACCGGGGCTCAGACAGTGGGGATGGGGCGGGGGGCACCAAAACGGGGTCAAAGTGATCACTGCACCGGGGCTCAGACAGTGGGGATGGGGCGGGGGGCACCAAAACGGGTCAAAGTGATCACTGCACCGGGGCTCAGACAGTGGGGATGGGGCGGGGGGCACCAAAACGGGTCAAAGTGATCACTGCACCGGGGCTCAGACAGTGGGGATGGGGCGGGGGGCACCAAAACGGGTCAAAGTGATCACTGCACCGGGGCTCAGACAGTGGGGATGGGGCGGGGGGAACCAAAACGGGCCAAAGTGATCCAATTTCCGGATACATTTTTGGATCTGCTCACAGCTGATAGCACCAACATTAGGACAAATACGTATGCTCCGTACGTATGTATACGTACGCATACATACGTACGTACGTACGTACGTACACGTACACAAGGTGCGTTTCCATAAAGCCTTTTTTTTGCGCATTGACTGGCAAATAGCGCCATCTAGGCCTACTGCTTATTTAATATCTCCAAAGAAGCGCATTTTGTCAGTGGATGGAAACAAGAAAAATACGCTTTTCTCTTTTTCTAATTACTTACTTATTCGCTTCCTATTTTCGAAATGTTTTGATGGAAACCCACCTACTGTCACCTCTCACCGTGATGCTATGCAGCTGGCTGAAGTAGCTGTTTGTTTAGTAGTATGTATGTTTTGTAGTAACTATAAAGTAACTCTCAAGTAGTGGTAGTAAAAGTAAGAGAGTAAAAGAGTAGAAGTAAAAGTATTGCATATTGTAAATCGTAAAGTTAAGCACAAATACCTCAAAATTGTTACATTGCACCACTGCTGGTGAGTCTCTCTCTCTCTCTCTCTCTCTCTCTCTCTCTCTCTCTCTCTCTCTCTCTCTCTCTCTCTCTCTCTCTCTCTCTCTCTCTCTCTCTCTCTCTCTCTCTCTCTCTCTCTCTCTCTCTCTCTCGTTGTTGTTATTGGCATGTTGTTAAAGCACAGTCATGTCACACCAATAGGCTTTCACTCTTTCATACCTTTGCACGAGAAAGTGGAAAATAAAAGCTGCTGCCTGTGATCACGGACGCATAATTACAATGTGCTAAAGGTGGGAAATAACAACAGTAAAGACGTCAACGCCACACACGGTACGGTGGGAGGGGGGAGGAGGGGGGGGGCAGGTGAAGCAATAACTTTGCGAATATTGTCTTGTTGTAGTTTACATGCAGAGTTTGAGAACTTTTGGTAAATAGTTGGCAGCAGACAGTGGCGGAAAGAAACTACGTATATACTCAAGAACAAGTTTTTGAGAGGTGCAACCACTCCCTTACGGAGCTATGTGTGTGTGTGTGTGGGTGGGTGGGTGGCTGGGTGTCTGGGTTTCTGGGTATGAGCACGAAAACAGCATGGTGGTTTTTCACCACACAAACACACACGCACATATTAACTGTATATATGATGCTTTCGGGGGTGCCAGTACAGTACAGTGACAGTACAGTACAGTAGAGGGTACAGTAGAGGGACCGCCACACGGTAACTCATTTCTCAATTTTTTTCTCCAACCTGCACGTACAATTTACACGTTATAATTTAGGCCTTAGCATGGACGCTCTTAATCCAGAGCGACTTACATTAAGCAAGAACAAAGAATAAAAAAGCATAGCAATACATCAAATACATACGAAGTAGTTGTCACAAATTATACGTACGCTAAGAGCGATTGGAGCGTAACAGTGGACAATCTATATAATGAAACTATGCATATACTATACAGTGCTATGTTTACATATAATGCCATACAGTTGGGTGCCACCGATATTGTCCCTTATCATTTGACCCATTTAGGCCTGACCTCAACATTTTAAAAAATCCTTCTAAATCCTCCAGTTTTCTGAAATAAATATTTTCACGATTTTTCAAAAATAGCAGACCTACAAGCTCGTAGCGCGCCACTCGGTGGCGCGCTGTGAGCTTGTAGATCTGCTATTTTTCAATAGCTAAATTATAACAATGTTTAAAACACCAAAAGGGGTTCCCGCCCAGAATGGGTTAACTGTCCTTTTGCGCAGATCACGCAAACCTCAGCAAAAAGAAAAGGACAATATCGATGGCCTCCAACATGTACGTCTATGTAAACTGCTCTCTAAGTCTACATAAAAATGCCGTCTAAGATACATAAGTTGAGCCTTTGCATACGCCTGTAGGAGGTCGAGTGCTACGGAAAGTACTACGGGCTAAGATGGAGTCTGAAGAGGTGCGTTTTCAGACTGCGGCGGAGTGAGTCTACAGTTCTGATTGCAAAGGGAAGTGCATTCCATAGTTTTGGAGCCAGAAGGGAGAAGAGTTCAAGGTTCAAGGTTCAAGGTTAGCTTTATTGTCCCTTGCGGGAAATTGGTTTGCAGCCAGATAATAGTAAAAAAATACACACAACAACATTCAATACAAACTACGATCTAAGAACAGGGCACTAGAGACAGAGAATTCATAACATTCAATAGTAGCAAGTGCAAAAGTGCATTAGTGGCAATAAATGCAAAGAGTTTGGGACGTGTGGAGCGTTGTCCCACATAGGGAGCAATTAGGGGTTCAGAGTCTTGCTCATGGACACTTCGACACCAACTCTGGGGGAGTACACAGGGATCGAAAAAAAAACTGCAAGCAGCCCTATACCTCCTGAGCAACCGCCCCTATACCTCCTGAGCAACTGCCCCTATACCTCCTGAGCAACCGCCCCTATACCTCCTGAGCAACTGCCCCTATACCTCCTGATCAACTGCCCCTATACCTCCTGAGCAACTGCCCCTATACCTCCTGAGCAACTGCCCCTATACCTACTGAGCAACTGCCCCTATACCTCCTGAGCAACTGCCCCTATACCTCCTGAGCAACTGCCCCTATACCTCCTGAGCAACTGCCCCTATACCTCCTGAGCAACTGCCCCTATACCTCCTGAGCAACTGCCCCTATACCTCCTGAGCAACTGCCCCTATACCTCCTGAGCAACTGCCCCTATGCCTCCTGAGCAACTGCCCCTATACCTCCTGAGCAACTGCCCCTATACCTCCTGAGCAACTGCCCCTATGCCTCCTGAGCAACTGCCCCTATACCTCCTGAGCAACTGCCCCTATACCTCCTGAGCAACCGCCCCTATACCTCCTGAGCAACCGCCCCTATGCCTCCTGAGCAACTGCCCCTATACCTCCTGAGCAACTGCCCCTATACCTCCTGAGCAACTGCCCCTATACCTCCTGAGCAACTGCCCCTATACCTCCTGAGCAACTGCCCCTATACCTCCTGAGCAACTGCCCCTATACCTCCTGAGCAACTGCCCCTATACCTCCTGAGCAACCGCCCCTATACCTCCTGAGCAACTGTCCCTATACCTTAACCCTTAAGACAAAATGTCATCTGAAACCCAACTGTTTTCTGTCGGTGGTTCTTCTCACACTTTCTCATGTCAAGGACTCTGGCGCAGAATGATGATGTGTTTGGCCGCAGACCCGCATCTCAAAATATTGAGTTGTTGTTTCAGCCCAGAAGCAAGGATTTGAGTTAAAACTAAGTTTGCTAGTGACAAAAAAGTTGTGCACACATTTTCAAGACTTTTCAAAAATAGCAGATCTACAAGCTCATAGTGTCACGGTGTGTCAGGTGAGGACCCAGAAGCAGAACCAGGCAGGCAAACTGATGCAGTCCAATATATTTATTAACATAAAACTCACAGTAAAGTGTTGCAGGACATACACAGTAACATTGATTTATAATCTGACGAGGGAACACTGAACACAGGGAGGTTTAAATAGACTAGACACAGGTGCAACAGAACTACAATCAACACTGGGATTGGCTGGGAGACTAACAGGACACAGGTGGAGAAAACTAGTGATCACAGGGAGGTGAGACAAGACAGGCAAACACCACTAGGCAGAACAGGAAACACTAGGAACACAACTACACAATAAGAGTACACAGATTATACAAAGATCATGACAGATTGACAGTACAGTTCGTGACACATAGTGCCGCGCTATGAGCTTGTAGATATTCTATTTTTCAATAGCTATAAAGCAGTGGTTTTCAACCAGTGGTCCACACCGCCATATCCACACCGCCATGTCCACACCGCACGCACGGACGCACGCAGGCAGGCAGGCAGGCAGGCAGGCAGGCAGGCAGGCAGGCACGCACGCACGCACGCACGCAGAGAGAGAGAGATTGAACCGCGGTACGAGTCATTAGGTGATGCGTCTGTGTCATCCCGGATGACCACGTCCGCGCGGCACCCGGGGCGGCAAGCGGGTTTCCTTCCCCCCGCAGAGCTCCTCCGGGGAATTAAGTCGTCTTGTCGGGGAAAAATCTGATTAGTCATCGCTGACAATGCGAAGACGAGAAATTACTTTTGTGTGCATATCATTAAAGTAAAATCAATGTGAGGAATGCGGCTCGGGGGCCCGGGCTATTCATTGTGGTG
>NC_136801.1:1279200-1298962 GCF_951216825.1 Electrona antarctica | reverse complement strand
TTAACTCACATCAAAGAGATTCCCCACGATGGGCCTCTTAAGATGAAATGCAGCCCCCCCCCCCCCCCCCCCCAATACCCCCCCGCTCCTCCCCATTATATAAAAAAATGACTACAAAGTGGATCATTGTGTTTTTAACCAAAAAAAAAATATATATATAAGGCATTGAGTTATATTACAAAACAAAATATTGAAATAAAATGTACGATATAGACGAAGGTTAGTCTCTTAAAAGCCAGATAACCTTTTTTTCCACAACCTCCAAATGCTAGAGAGTCTGTAACTCGCAGAAGTTGTGACAGTATAAGCAAGCTGAGAGCCAAATGGACGGTTATGGGTCCATTTGGTTTCATTTTACTCTCGCAAGAGTTAAATTATTGTTAAAGAATAAATGCATGTATGCATAATGTAGGCATATGCATTAGTTAATTTAAAAGTCTACACAATTGGAGAATATAGAATAATTGTTATTTTGATCAACGTTATCTCTCCTAATGGTTATGGTAATGAATCAATACAGCATTGACTTGTGGACCCCCCCCCCAAAAAAAATAATCATATCCAACGACAACAAAATATTCTTTAGTTTTGGGTCTGATAGTGGTTCCGTGCATGGCCCAAATGGGTCTGATAGTGGTTCCGTGCATGGCCCAAATGGGTCTGATAGTGGTTCCATGGCCCAAATGGGTCTGATAGTGGTTCCGTGCATGGTCCAAATGGGTCTGATAGTGGTTCCATGCATGGCCCAAATGGGTCTGATAGTGGTTCCATGGCCCAAATGGGTCTGATAGTGGTTCCGTGCATGGCCCAAATGGGTCTGATAGAGGTTCCATGGCCCAAATGGGTCTGATAGAGGTTCCATGGCCCAAATGGGTCTGATAGTGGTTCCATGGCCCAAATGGGTCTGATAGAGGTTCCATGGCCCAAATGGGTCTGATAGTGGTTCCGTGCATGGCCCAAATGGGTCTGATAGTGGTTCCATGGCCCAAATGGGTCTGATAGTGGTTCCATGGCCCAAATGGGTCTGATAGTGGTTCCGTGCATGGCCCAAATGGGTCTGATAGTGGTTCCGTGCATGGCCCAAATGGGTCTGATAGTGGTTCCGTGCATGGCCCAAATGGGTCTGATAGTGGTTCCGTGCATGGCCCAAATGGGTCTGATAGAGGTTCCGTGCATGGCCCAAATGGGTCTGATAGTGGTTCCGTGCATGGCCCAAATGGGTCTGATAGTGGTTCCGTGCATGGCCCAAATGGGTCTGATAGTGGTTCCGTGCATGGCCCAAATGGGTCTGATAGTGGTTCCGTGCATGGCCCAAATGGGTCTGATAGAGGTTCCGTGCATGGCCCAAATGGGTCTGATAGTGGTTCCGTGCATGGCCCAAATGGGTCTGATAGAGGTTCCGTGCATGGCCCAAATGGGTCTGATAGAGGTTCCGTGCATGGCCCAAATGGGTCTGATAGTGGTTCCGTGCATGGCCCAAATGGGTCTGATAGTGGTTCCGTGCATGGCCCAAATGGGTCTGATAGTGGTTCCATGGCCCAAATGGGTCTGATAGTGGTTCCATGGCCCAAATGGGTCTGATAGTGGTTCCATGGCCCAAATGGGTCTGATAGTGGTTCCGTGCATGGCCCAAATGGGTCTGATAGAGGTTCCGTGGCCCAAATGGGTCTGATAGTGGTTCCATGGCCCAAATGGGTCTGATAGAGGTTCCGTGGCCCAAATGGGTCTGATAGAGGTTCCGTGGCCCAAATGGGTCTGATAGTGGTTCCGTGCATGGCCCAAATGGGTCTGATAGAGGTTCCGTGCATGGCCCAAATGGGTCTGATAGTGGTTCCGTGCATGGCCCAAATGGGTCTGATAGTGGTTCCGTGCATGGCCCAAATGGGTCTGATAGAGGTTCCGTGCATGGCCCAAATGGGTCTGATAGAGGTTCCGTGCATGGCCCAAATGGGTCTGATAGAGGTTCCGTGGCCCAAATGGGTCTGATAGTGGTTCCGTGGCCCAAATGGGTCTGATAGTGGTTCCGTGCATGGCCCAAATGGGTCTGATAGAGGTTCCGTGCATGGCCCAAATGTCAAATAAATAATGGGCGTCGGTATGAAAAATGTTGAAAACCACCACAATAGAGTCATATATGTGTAGAGTCATATACACAATAGAGTCAATAGAGTGTATAACCAACATTTGAAGTGAACAGACCTCCTGACCTGTCTAGTTGAGTAAGTAGCATTATTCTGTATTTTAGCAAACTGCTGTTAGTGTAACTCTAAGTGCTTTTGTATTAGTAGTATATTATTAGCTTGTGTAGTAGTCAGTAGTTTATAGTTGTATTGTTTGTGTTGAAACAGTAGGCTAGTAGACTAGTTTAATTAGTTTCACCCTGTAAATAGGCCACTTGATAAGTAGTATAGGCCACTTGATTTCCTTGGGAAGTGTGAAGTGAGTGCTTTAGCCAGCACAACTCAAGGGTTAAGTAGCCAGGCTGGGAGTATTCTCTTCAGTGTATAACCAACATTTGAAGTGAACAGACCTCCTGACCTGTCTAGTTGAGTAAGTAGCATTATTCTGTATTTTAGCAAACTGCTGTTAGTGTAACTCTAAGTGCTTTTGTATTAGTAGTATATTATTAGCTTGTGTAGTAGTCAGTAGTTTATAGTTGTATTGTTTGTGTTGAAACAGTAGGCTAGTAGACTAGTTTAATTAGTTTCACCCTGTAAATAGGCCACTTGATAAGTAGTATAGGCCACTTGATTTCCTTGGGAAGTGTGAAGTGAGTGCTTTAGCCAGCACTCCTGGCAGACGATTAGCAATCAGTTGGATTGGCCTTATACCACCAGGTGAAAGCGTCAGCTGTTAAGCGGCGGCCAGCAAACGAAGGCCAGGCGAACAAAGGCGACAGGCGACTTTGTCAAAGTCCGACTTCGTCACTGAACGACAAGCTGTAGCATTGATTAGTGACATATATAGTAGTGTGATAGATATAGTAGTGTATTGTAGTATATGTTTAGTGATCTACAATGTGTTTTCTTCCTATTCCTGTCCTCTCTTCTTCCTGGCGGTCGCACAAACACTGGGTTACACCCAGATGTCGCGGCACAACTAATCTCATCTATCCTACTCTTTCAACTCACGTCGAGCAAGTGGTAACGGGAGGGCTTTGGAATTGCCACTCGGCTGTGGTGGAAGGCAAATCTGCTTTCATCTCAGCTTACGCATCCTTGCTCTCCCTTAACTTCCTTGCTCTGACTGAGACCTGGATCAGACCAGAAAACACTGCTACGCCCGCGGCTCTGTCAGATGTGTACGCTTTCTCTCACACTCCCAGAGCCGTGCGGACAGGTGGTGGGGTTGGTCTGCTCATTTCCAGAAAATGGAAATACTCCCCTGTTTCACTGTCACTATTCTCTCCTACCTCATTTGAATTTCATGTGGTCACTGTTTCTCATCCAGTCAAGCTCACCATTGCAGCTGTTTATCGCCCACCGGGCCCTGCTGGTGGCTTCCTGGAGGAGCTGGACCATCTAGTCTCCCACTTCCCTGTCGATGGCTCTGGATTCATCCTTCTGGGTGACTTCAACCTCCCGACTGAGAAGCAGCTAGACCCACTACTTTCGTTTCTCGCCGCCTTTGACCTAGTTCTTTCCCCATCTCCTCCTACCCATGAGGCGGGCAACCAACTGGACCTGATCTTCACCAGAGGCTGCTCTATTGCTAACCTGTCTGTCACTCCTCTTTCCAGTGAAAAGGGTAAGAAACTCTCTGATCACTACTTCATGTCCTACTCTCTCTCTCTCTCCTCTCCCCCCTCACAGCCCCTCCCTACCCACATGATTTCCTCACGTCACAATCTTCGCTCACTTTCCTCCACTGATCTTTCCTCTTCTGTTCTCTCTGCTCTCCCTGCCCCTGAATCCTTTGCTCTTCTATCCCCTGATACCGCCACAGATCTTCTTTTCTCTACTCTATCCTCTTCTCTCGACCATCTCTGTCCCCTCACCACCAGGCCTGCACGCCAAACTCCACCTGCCCCCTGGTTGTCGGACTCAGTGCGGACTGAGAGACGGAGCCTGAGAGCGGCTGAGCGCAAATGGAGAAAGGGCAACCTCCCGGAGGACCTTCTCACCTTCCAATCTCTCATTTCTACTTTTTCCTCCTCTCTATCAGCTGCTAAAGCTGCTTTTTTCTGCACTAAAATTCAGGCTTCTGCTTCCAACCCTAAAAAACTCTTTGAAACTTTCTCCTCTCTCCTACAACCACCACCCCCTCCTCCCTCCTCGTCCCTCCTCCCTGACGATTTCGCCAACTTCTTTGACAAGAAGGTGAACGATATCCGATCCTCCTTCCCTCCTCCCCCGGCTGGTGCCCTGCGCACTGCCCACACCCGTCTGCCTGCCACCCCCCCCTCTCTACCTTCATCTACTCCTCTTCCCCCCCCCATCCCCTCTCTATCCCACTTCTCTCCCCTCTCCCCTAACGAGGTCCTTCTCCTTGTTACCTCTAGTCGCCCCACCTCATGCTCTCTGGACCCGGTCCCAACCACTCTGTTGCAGTCTATTGCACCTGAACTTCTTCCCTTCTTAACCCACCTTATTAACACCTCTCTGACATCTGGCTACTTTCCCTCTACTTTCAAGACTGCCAGAGTCACCCCCCTCCTGAAGAAACCGACACTTGACCCCTCTGAGATCAAGAACTACAGACCGGTTTCCCTTCTATCCTTCCTATCTAAAACTCTCGAACGTGCTGTCTTTAAACAACTGTCCTCCTATCTCCACCAGAACAACCTCCTGGACTCCAACCAGTCTGGTTTCAAAGTGGGTCACTCGACAGAGACTGCCCTGCTGGCAGTGACGGAGTCGCTCCATGCCGCTAGAGCGAACTCTCTCTCCTCCGTCCTGATACTCCTGGACCTGTCTGCAGCGTTCGACACGGTGAACCATCAGATCCTCCTCTCCACCCTCGAGGGGATGGGTGTCTCAGGCTCTGCACTCTCCCTGTTTGCATCCTACCTGACGGGTCGCTCCTACCAGGTGATGCTGAGAGGGTCTGTGTCAGAACCACACAGGCTCACAACTGGGGTTCCCCAAGGCTCGGTTCTGGGTCCTCTTCTTTTCTCTCTCTACACTACATCTCTGGGTGCTGTCATCCACTCCCATGGCTTTTCCTACCACTGCTATGCCGATGACACCCAGCTGATCCTCTCATTCCCCCCCTCTGATACCCAAGTGGAGGCACGCACTGCTGCTTGTCTGGCTGACATCTCGGCGTGGATGTCGACAAACCACCTGAAGCTCAACCTGGACAAGACCGAGCTGATGTTCCTCCCGGGGAAGGGCTGTCCGCACCGAGACATGGCCATCACCATTGATAATGCTGTGGTGACCTCAACTCGGACTGCGAAAAATCTGGGTGTGACCCTGGACGATCAACTGACGTTCTCGGCAAACATCGCATCAGTGACAAGGTCCTGCAGATTCCTCCTCTACAACATCAGGAGGATTCGCCCCTTCCTCACGGAGAAGGCAGCCCAGGTGCTCATCCAGGCTCTCGTCATCTCCCGCCTGGACTACTGCAACTCCCTCCTTGCTGGTGCTCCGGCATCTGCCATCAGACCTCTGGAGCTTGTTCAGAAAGCTGCGGCTCGTCTGGTGTTCAACCGCCCCAAGTTCTCCCACACAACCATCCTTCTCCGTTCTCTACACTGGCTCCCCGTAGCGGCCCGCATCCAGTTCAAAACCCTGGTGTTAGCCTATAGGGCAGTGAAAGGAACAGCTCCTTCCTATCTCCGGGCTATGGTCGATGCCTACACCCCTGCCCGACCACTTCGGTCTGCCACCTCGGGGCGACTGATTGCCTCGTCACTCAAGGGTCCTTCTGGCCGATCCACACGGTCACGACTCTTTTCTGTTCTGGCCCCACAGTGGTGGAATGAACTCCCCACTGATGTTAGGACAGCAGAGTCACTGCCCATATTTCGCCGCAGGTTGAAAACCCACCTCTTCAGGAAACACTACCCTTCCTCTCTGCCTGACCTACTTGTTGTTAACTAGTTGTACGAACGTTTGTTTTCTATTGTTGTATTGTTTATTGGATCTTGTTTAGTCGATACACTTAATTGTTTTAGCTCATGCTCATTTGATTTAGCTATTTTGTCTCATCCGGTTAAGGAAATAGGTAGCTGATATATTGCACTTTTACCTTAGCGCTAGGTATACTCTTGGTTGCTTGTTTTTGCAGAAAATGCACTAAAGACTTCTGGTGATTAGTAGTTTTTGTTCCCTACCTATGTTGAATACACTTATTGTAAGTCGCTTTGGATAAAAGCGTCTGCTAAATGACTGTAATGTAATGTAATGTAATGTAATGTAATGTAATGTAATATATGTAGTTCACCGTTAAGTGTTTGTGGTGAATTATCCCATTCTGGGTGGGAACCCCTCTTGGTGTTTTAAAGCATTGTTATCCTTTAGCTATTGAAAAATAGCAGATCTACAAAGCTCATAGCGCGGCACCGAGTGGCGCACTATGAACTTGTAGGTCTGCTATTTTTGAAAAATTGTGAAATCTTTGAATATATATTATTACAGAGTGAACATTTTAACTCAAATCTTTGCTTCTGGGGAGGTCCCTGGAACAACATATTTTCAGATGGGGGGGGGGGGGTCCTTGACATGAAATATTGAGCACCACTGATACAGAAACAAGGTTTTTCAGAAAACTTTCTCAGGCATAAATGGGTTAACTATTACTAGCTCCGTGTTAAGCGCTATAGGAGTGGAGAGATGAAGTGATTTGCACCTCTCTCTAGTGTTTAAGGTCAAGGACAGTGATGTGCACCTCTCTCTAGTGTTTAAGGTCAAGGTCACCTCTCTCTGGTGTTTAAGGTCAAGGTCACCTCTCTCTGGTGTTTAAGGTCAAGGTCACCTCTCTCTAGTGTTTAAGGTCAAGGTCACCTCTCTCTAGTGTTTAAGGTCAAGGTCACCTCTCTCTAGTGTTTAAGGTCAAGGTCACCTCTCTCTAGTGTTTAAGGTCAAGGTCACCTCTCTCTAGTGTTTAAGGTCAAGGTCACCTCTCTCTAGTGTTTAAGGTCAAGGTCACCTCTCTCTAGTGTTTAAGGTCAAGGTCACCTCTCTCTAGTGTTTAAGGTCAAGGACAGTGATGTGCACCTCTCTCTAGTGTTTAAGGTCAAGGTCACCTCTCTCTAGTGTTTAAGGTCAAGGTCACCTCTCTCTAGTGTTTAAGGTCAAGGTCACCTCTCTCTAGTGTTTAAGGTCAAGGTCACCTCTCTCTAGTGTTTAAGGTCAAGGTCAAACACCACAGAGCTGGAGATGACTGTGGAGACAAACAGCTGGTGTTGTCATGCTTTCAGAGTACTGTATGTGCGTGTGTTGTGTTGTGTTGTGTGCGCGCCTGCGTGCGTGGGGGAGGAGGGGGGGGTCTAGGTTCCCACCAGGCTATATAGCTGTCCTGACGTCTCGCCTGTTTTCTTGATTTATGACGGTACAAGGCAAAAGGATTTAGACACAAACCCACGGGCTAATGGCCGCGGCTCAAAAGGCTAATGCTGTTATACCTTTCTGCCTCTGGGAGAGACAGACGGACGGACGGAGAAGGATGCCGGGCGGTGAGCGACGGTATACCGCCTCGTCTCGGGAACACAGAGAGAGAGAGAGCGAGAGAGAGAGAGATGGATCGCTGGGGCCTTCTGACTCTAACCCATTGACGTCGAAGAAAAAAACAAATACGTCTTCTAAATCCTGACAGTTTTCTGAAATACCTATGTTTCTATAGGCCTATATCACTCAATATTTCATGTCAAGGATGTTGTTCCAGGGCCACGCCCACAGAAGCAAAGATTTGAGTTAAAATCAGTCGCTCTGAAAGAATATTCCAAGGTTTGCGCCACATTTTCACAATTTAAAAAGAAAATAGCAGATCTACAAGCTCGTAGCGCGGCACCGAGTGCCACGCTACGAGCTTGTAGATCTGCTATTTTTCAATAGTTAAAGTTTTAAATAATGCTTAAAACACCAAAAGGGGTTCCCGCCCCGAATGGGCTAATCTAACCGCGGTCTTGGTCTGAGCTTTGAATATTTGTCAATGTTGGTTATGGTTACGACAGTCGCGTCGTTGTGCGCTCGTTGTCGCCCAGGACTGATTCGTCTCTCCCGAGGGGAGAATTGGGTTTCCGAAGCAGCAGCCGGCGGAGCGGGGGGGGGGGGGGGGAGGGAGGGAGGCGGGGGGGGGGGGGGGGGGGCACGATGCACCGTACTATAATCCTGATGGATGTGACACGTTTGAGGAGAAAACTTTGGAGGAATTGGAGGAATTGGCCCGGCGGACAAAATGATAACAAATGGAACATTGTCCTGATGCTGGCTTTATGGCAGGGGGGGGGGGGGGGGGGGGGGGCTTAAACCATTCAAGACGGGAGAACCTACGGACGGCTGCAATTCGAAACTGGCCCCCGTCAAATCTGAATCCCCCCCCCCCCTTTTCCCATCACTGTATATGTTTCTTTTCCCCTTTTTACCTCCTTTATGATGAATTCCTGTTCTGTTCTTTGACTATATAGAAGTGTCTATTTGTACGTCTCTAAATGTTTTGATGAATTGAACATGGTGGACCCTCTTGTAAAATTGGGTCGTCCACTCACAGTTAACAGTCTTTGTATTGAGTTTGTCTTTGAAATGTACTGTACTGTACTGTTCTGCAAACTGTTAATAAATATTCCAATCAATCAGCCCCTTTTAGTGTTTTAAGCATTATGTTATACTTTAGCTATTGTAAAATAGCAGATCTACAAGCTCGTAACGAGCTTGTAGATGTGCTATTTTTTTTAAGAATCGTGAAAATGTGTCGCAAATCTTTGAATATAATATTCTTTCAGAGCGAACGTTTTTTAACTCAAATCTTTGCTTCTGATGGGTGTTCCCCTGGAACAACATATTTTCAGATGGGGGGTCGGCGGGGGGGGGGGGGGTCAGATGGGGGGGTCAGATGGGGGGGGGGTCAGATGGGGGGTCGGCGGGGGGGGTCAGATGGGGGGGGGTCAGATGGGGGGTCGGCGGCCAATTACAGATCATTCTGGGGCTCCTTGACGTGAAAAAGAATCGACCTCGGGTCTAAATGGCTTAAATGAGACTGTATACCTGTCCTAAAACCGCGTTACAGCAACACAAACCCCCCATATTGGTTCTACAGTTACAGCAACACAAACCCCCCCATATTGGTTCTACAGTTACAGCAACACAAACCCCCCCATATTGGTTCTACAGTTACAGCAACACAAACCCCCCCATATTGGTTCTACAGTTACAGCAACACAAACCCCCCCATATTGGTTCTACAGTTAACTGCCAGTCTCTGGGACAGGACCCCCCCCCCCATCCCCCCCCCCCCCAACCCCCCCTCCCCCCCCCCCCGTTACAGCAACACAAACCCCCCCCCATATTGGTTCTACAGTTAACTGCCAGTCTCTGGGACAGGACCCCCCCCCTCCCCCCCCCTCCCCCCCGTTTGTCATTAACCTGCCAATCACCGTTAGGGACTGGCTCGGGATCCAATCAATCACAGTGATTGTGGGTGTCAGGAAGTATAGCTCGTATAAGCAGTTGGAGGCTGATGTGCAACGCCAGGCTGACGGGACGTTTAGCATGACGCAGCACGTCTTATAGCCCTCCGTGATAATTAGGACAAAGACCCCCTTACTCATCTTCCCTCTTGACTCCTCCGAATTGATGGCACGCCGTCCCACCGTCGCCCAAAAAAGAAAGGGTCGGTTTAGCGACGGAATCCCCAGATGTTGACAAACATACACAAAACCTCAATTTCAACTGTGGAGAGTTATACCACGAAAACTGGGCTATAGTGTGTGTTAAAAGATCCATTTTTTATTTCTTTAGTCTTTCTCATGCGCGATATTAGTTTGTTAAGTATACACAACAAAACAAAAAACGACAAACAAAAAACAGGAAAGAAATAGAATAAAAATATAGAATAAAAATAATAATAAAAATAAATATTCGTCAAAAACACAGAAAAGAAAAAAACAACACAACACGCGCTTGTGAGCAACTTGTGTGTATTCGTGTTGTCTTGTGAAAAAAGAGAAAAAAAAGAAAATGGACACTTGCTCACTATGTTTACGAAATCCCATTTGTCAATAAAATATAATTCATAAAAGATCGAAAAATAATACCGAGAACGTAAGCCGCTCCGCCCCGCTTGACGGGCGAAGGAGTCTTCCGCACAAAACGACCGCGGTTGAAGTTGTAGTTTAGCGGAGGAGCCATTTTCAGGTTGAATATCAACGCCGTCTCTCACCGTCTCACCTCTCCTCCTCAGCCAATGTTATGTAGACTCTCTGGGGAGACAGTCAGTGGTTGGTGGCCCACATAATATAACAGCTGTGTGTGTAAGCAGGGTGTGTGGAGAGCAGGGTGTGTGTAAGCAGGGTGTGTGGAGAGCAGGGTGTGTGTAAGCAGGGTGCGTGGAGAGCAGGGTGTGTGTAAGCAGGGTGTGTGTAAGCAGGGTGTGTGGAGAGCAGGGTGTGTGGAGAGAGAGAGCAGAGCAGGGTGTGTGTAAGCAGGGTGTGTGGAGAGCAGGGTGTGTGGAGAGCAGGGTGTGTGTAAGCAGGGTGTGTGGAGAGCAGGGTGTGTGGAGAGCAGGGTGTGTGTAAGCAGGGTGTCTGGAGAGCAGGGTGTGTGGAGAGCAGGGTGTGTGTAAGCAGGGTGTGTGGAGAGCAGGGTGTGTGTAAGCAGGGTGTGTGTAAGCAGGGTGTCTGGAGAGCAGGGTGTGTGGAGAGCAGGGTGTGTGGAGAGCAGGGTGTGTGGAGAGCAGGGTGTGTGGAGAGCAGGGTGTGTGGAGAGCAGGGTGTGTGTAAGCAGGGTGTGTGGAGAGCAGGGTGTGTGGAGAGCAGGGTGTGTGGAGAGCAGGGTGTGTGGAGAGCAGGGTGTGTGGAGAGCAGGGTGTGTGGAGAGCAGGGTGTGTGGAGAGCAGGGTGTGTGTAAGCAGGGTGTGTGGAGAGCAGGGTGTGTGGAGAGCAGGGTGTGTGGAGAGCAGGGTGTGTGGAGAGCAGGGTGTGTGCATAGCAGGGTGTGTGGAGAGCAGGGTGTGTGGAGAGCAGGGTGTGTGGAGAGCAGGGTGTGTGGAGAGCAGGGTGTGTGGAGAGCAGGGTGTGTGGAGAGAGAGAGCAGAGCAGGGTGTGTGGAGGGCAGGGTGTGTGGAGAGAGAGAGCAGAGCAGGGTGTGTGGAGAGCAGGGTGTGTGGAGAGCAGGGTGTGTGGAGAGCAGGGTGTGTGGAGAGAGAGAGCAGAGCAGGGTGTGTGGAGGGCCAGGGTGTGGAGGGCCAGGGTGGAGGGCCAGGGTGGAGGGCCAGGGTGGAGGGCCAGGGTGTGGAGGGTGGGCCAGGGTGTGTGGAGAGCAGGGTGTGTGGAGAGCAGGGTGTGTGGAGAGCAGGGTGTGTGTAAGCAGGGTGTGTGTAAGCAGGGTGTGTTGAGAGCAGGGTGTGTGTAAGCAGGGTGTGTGGAGAGCAGGGTGTGTGTAAGCAGGGTGTGTGGAGAGCAGGGTGTGTGTAAGCAGGGTGTGTGGAGAGCAGGGTGTGTGCATAGCAGGGTGTGTGGAGAGCAGGGTGTGTGGAGAGCAGGGTGTGTGGAGAGCAGGGTGTGTGGAGAGCAGGGTGTGTGCATAGCAGGGTGTGTGGAGAGCAGGGTGTGTGGAGAGCAGGGTGTGTGGAGAGCAGGGTGTGTGGAGAGAGAGAGCAGAGCAGGGTGTGTGGAGGGCCAGGGTGTGGAGGGCCAGGGTGGAGGGCCAGGGTGTGGAGGGTGGGCCAGGGTGTGTGGAGAGCAGGGTGTGTGGAGAGCAGGGTGTGTGGAGAGATAGAGCAGAGCAGGGTGTGTGGAGAGAGAGAGAGAGCAGAGCCATAGAGTATAAGACAGAGTTACGCAATCTCTGTTCACTTCATGGGGTTTCAGTCCAGTCTTCCACATAGACTTCTATTGAGCATGGAGATAACCGGAAGTTTACGGAATGCATTGCAGTCTATGGGCTCACCGCGCGAGTACATGAACCACGTGACCGGGCTGTTCTAATCTGTGCTGTGTGTCTAATCTGCGTGTGCGACCCAAAACGTATGTTTTGTTGTCCGTGGATAAAGATTTTGTTCCAACAATTCCAGGTGGTACCATTAGGAGAGATAACAGGCAAACGTTGATAAAACGTTAAAATAACGATTCTTCTACATTAGACTTTGTGTAAATTATAACTAAGTAATGCAGATGTTTAACAATAATCTAACTCGTTTTACACTCTTCCATGCCCGAAGAAAGTCAGTAGACCGAAAGCTTGCTAAATAAATACGTTGATTGTGCAGCAGATCTGAGTGTGCGGAGCTTCCCTTTATGTTTCTCATGTTCCCTTAGTGGCTCCAGCACCTCACTTAAGTTTTTTCAGCGGATGAGCGGTGGTTCTTTTTACATTTCCAAGATGTGCTCCCAGCGCAGCACAAAGGGACACGCTCCCGTTCAGTGATCTCTGATGGCGATGACAGATCATTTCCAGTGAAGACGTCTTGCTGCTCCCGGACACCTTCCTGACACCAGGCAGATGGAACTATAGCACATTTAGATCTGAGGACGCAGGATAGCTTTGACGATGTGGTCAAGAATTGGAGCAGTGGCCATTATCTCATGTCTGACGTACAGTGCAGAGTACAGTAAGTACAGTAAGAACACCATGGTGATGTCTGTGGTTTCTGCAGGAGGAGGCAGAGGAAGGAGAATGACTCCTACAGGCAATCTTAAAGTGTGATCCTAGTATAACCCATTCTGGGCGGGAACCCCTTTTGGTGTTTTAAGCATTATGTTATACTGTACTTTTAGCTGTTGAAAAATAGCAGATCTACAAGCTCATAGCGCGGCACCGAGTGCCGCGCTATGAGCTTGTAGATCTGCTATTTTTTGAAAAAAAATCGTGAAAACGTGCATGGCGGAAATCTTTGAATATTATATTCTTTCACAACAAACGTTTTTTAACTCAAATCGTTGCTTCCGGGAGGGGTCCCTGGGAGGGGTCCCCCCGGGAGGGGTCCCTGGGAGGGGTCCCCCCGGGAGGGGTCCCTGGGAGGGGTCCCCCCGGGAGGGGTCCCCCCGGGAGGGGTCCCTGGCCTGGAACAACATATTTTCAGATGGGCGTCGGCGGGCCAAATACAAATATCATCCTTGACATGAAATAGTTTGAGAGCCACTGATATAGAAACGAGTTTTCTTTTCTTCAAAATGACATCTTATAGAATGGGCCTCAGGTCTTCATGGGATAACTGTATGTTCTATACCGCCATGTTCACAATCAACCCGGAACCTGGGAGTGTGAGTGACGGCAATCTCACATGTGACAGGTGAGAATTGTCAGACTGGTCAAAAACATTTTTTTTCTCCAAACTTGGTGGACAGTCACAGTATAAAGTACATTTGACTACATTATTTTGAGTATCAACAGCTGATATTATACTTAAAAGCAGTGGAGTTAAAAGTATATGTTGTCTTGGAAGAGGGCGTAGTTTGTTGTCTTGAACCGTGCACGGTGGCGGCAATCTTGCCATTAAATGAATGGCAAGATTGCCATTAATAACTCGCGATCCAAATCATCCCGTCCAATTCTAAGAAAAGATCCTGTGTTAGACGGCCCACCGCGGTCCAGTCGCTAGTCGCGTTAATCATGCCACCCGTTGTTGTCGATCGCCTTTAGAGTGTTTTGGCTACATTTAGCTGCTACAGCCACATCCGGGATAACTTCCGGTACGTCGGTAAAAGTGCTCCGTTGCTATAAATCGATTGGGCGCTATAATTTAATGGATTAAAAAACCCTGGGCAATCGGAGTGGTGCAGTATAGCCGCAATTTGACATTGACAACAACCCATTGAGTCCAAACAGACAAAGTCCTATATCTGATTGTATTAAACGACGTCAAACTCACCAACATTGCAGCTGTAATAAAAAGCTTGAGTTATCCTCTTTCAATCTGTAAAGTGTGGCGATCCAAAACCCCCAGGGCCGGAACAGAGAGTCAGTATGTTGTTTTTGTACGTGTTACAACGTAACACATGCAGCCACTTTCCAAAGTGTTGTCTTCCTGTCACACCAAGTATGACGTGTTCATTGTGTTTTCCCAGGTCAGGTGTTATACCTGCACGCACGCACGCACGCACGCACACACACACGCACGCACGCACGCACGCACAGTCGCACACACGCACGCACGCACGCACGCAGGCAAGCAGGCAGGCAGGCAGGCAGGGTGACACCTGGTAATTATCAGGTACTGTACACCTGTGAAAGTGGAAGAGTGTCTGTTTGTGAGTCAGAGACCGAGAGAGAGATGGAGAGAGAGAGAGAGGTGGAGAGAGAGAGAGGTGGAGAGAGAGAGAGAGAGAGAGAAAGAGAGAGAGGTGGAGAGAGAGAGAGAGAGAAAGAGAGAGAGGTGGAGAGAGAGAGAGAGACAGAGAGAGAGAGAAAGAGAGAGAGGTGGAGAGAGAGAGACACATTGATTACCAGTGTGACCAGCTGCTAGTGAGAGAATATGAACCAGCAGCCCCTGTAGGCATCTCTCCATCACTCCCCCCCCCCGTCCACACAAACACACACACACACACACACACACACACACACACACACACACACACACACACACACACACACACACACACACACACACACACACACACACACACACACACACACACACACACACACACACACACACACTGAAGCGGTGCTCTGTCTCCACTATAGCTGTCAATAGAGCCTGATGGCCTCTTAGACACGTATCAATATTTAACCAGTCACCCCCCTCCCCCTCCCTCCCTCCCTCACCCCCCATTGACTCAGCAATTACCCCCTCCTAATTGATTTTAGATTGATTATCATCAGCAGCACAGTAATGGCAGCAGATGTCTGTCTGTCGGTCGGGCGGGCGGGCGGTGGGGCGAGTGCCGAAAGATTGAATTATCTTTCTTTTGCAACCGACAGCTATGTGTGTGGCTGTGTGGCTGTATCCCTGGGTCTGTCCCTGTGTCCCTGGGTCTGTCCCTGTGTCCCTGGGTCCGTCCCTGTGTCCCTGGGTCTGTCCCTGTGTCCCTGGGTCTGTCCCTGTGTCCCTGGGTCCGTCCCTGTGTCCCTGGGTCTGTCCCTGTGTCCCTGGGTCCGTCCCTGTGTCCCTGGGTCCGTCCCTGTGTCCCTGGGTCTGTCCCTGTGTCCCTGGGTCTGTCCCTGTGTCCCTGGGTCTGTCCCTGTGTCCCTGGGTCTGTCCCTGGGTCTCTGCGTCCGAGCACGAAAATAGCGTTTGTTCAACACCAAGTGTCACTGTTGCACAGCCCAACACACAGACACACACAGGCCAGGGAGGAGGGCTTGTACAGTACAGCACAGCACAGTACAGTACAGCACAGCACAGCACAGCACAGCACAGCACAGCACAGCACAGCACAGTACAGCACAGCACAGCACAGCACAGCACAGCACAGCACAGCACAGCACAGCACAGTACAGTACAGTACAGGACAGCACAGCACAGCACAGCACAGCACAGTACAGCACAGTACAGCACAGCACAGCACAGTACAGTACACAGCACAGCACAGCACAGCACAGCACAGCACAGCACAGCACAGCACAGTACAACTCACTTCAGACAGGTCTGATTTTTTTGTCTGGACGGGCCGGAGCCCAGCGCGCTTGTGCGAAGAATGAAGGGCTTAAGCCTGACTTATACCTAAAGTTACCAAAAATAGCAGATCTACAAGCTCACCATGAATGGCTGCACGCAACGCGCTGGGAGTTTGTGGATCGGGCTATTTGTGTGCACGACACCGGCGAGTATAAAACCAGGCTTACATTGGATATAATTCCAAACTCCAACTCTTTCATGACAGAAAGTAACTCACAAACTTGTCTACGGTGGATTTTTATGAAACAATCACTTTGCAGATAAGAAAGAGGAAAATTCAAGCTTTCCGTACAGCTGCAAAGTTGGTGAGTTTGACGTTGTTCAATACAATCAGATCGTCATATACATTAATATACGGTAATAAGGTGTGATGGTATAATTCGGGAGTTTACCGGAGTTTGTTGGAAAGTTTAACTGTAATATACACATCCGTAGCCCATGCTTTTTGCGCAGTGAGCGATAGGACTTTTCTGTCTGGATGTACGGGCTGTCAATGGGAAATTGCGGCTATAGTTGTCACCCTACCAAAACGGCAATTAGATGGCCGCCGTGTGCATACAGTATGGTCTATGGCTTCAGATACTGTAGCAGCGCTTCAAGACAACAACGGTTGCATTTGCCAGCTCGGGTGCTTCAAAAATCTAGTCTGGAAGTAAAGAGTCTCTTCTACCCAGAGCATTCAGTCAGTCTAACATCTAGTCTGGAAGTAAAGAGTCTCTTCTACCCAGAGCATTCAGTCAGTCTAACATCTAGTCTGGAAGAGTCTCTTCTACCCAGAGCATTCAGTCAGTCTAACATCTAGTCTGGAAGAGTCTCTTCTACCCAGAGCATTCAGTCAGTCTAACATCTAGTCTGGAAGAGTCTCTTCCACCCAGTAGAGCATTCAGTCAGTCTAACATCTAGTCTGGAAGAGTCTCTCTCTTCTACCCAGAGCATTCAGACAGTCTAACATCTAGTCTGGAAGAGTCTCTTCTACCCAGAGCATTCAGTCAGTCTAACATCTAGTCTGGAAGAGTCTCTTCCACCCAGTAGAGCATTCAGTCAGTCTAACATCTAGTCTGGAAGAGTCTCTTCTACCCAGTAGAGCATTCAGTCAGTCTAACATCTAGTCTGGAAGAGTCTCTTCTACCCAGAGCATTCAGTCAGTCTAACATCTAGTCTGGAAGTAAAGAGTCTCTTCTACCCAGAGCATTCAGTCAGTCTAACATCTAGTCTGGAAGAGTCTCTTCTACCCAGTAGAGCATTCAGTCAGTCTAACATCTAGTCTGGAAGAGTCTCTCTCTTCTACACAGAGCATTCAGTCAGTATAACATCTAGTCTGGAAGAGTCTCTTCTACACAGAGCATTCAGTCAGTCTAACATCTAGTCTGGAAGAGTCTCTTCTACCCAGAGCATTCAGTCAGTATAACATCTAGTCTGGAAGAGTCTCTTCTACCCAGTAGAGCATTCAGTCAGTCTAACATCTAGTCTGGAAGAGTCTCTCAAAAAGTCAATCAAAGTCCCATCGAACGAAAAGCTCTCTCCGTTGGCCAACAGCCAGTATTCCACTACAGAAAGCCATCCAACTCCTAAGCCAATCGAAGCGGTGCGTGTGTGCGTGTGCACGCATGTGCATGTGTGTGCGTGTGCCTGCGTGCGTGCATTTGATGAATTACCATGTTATTCTTGCTTAGTGTAAATCACTCTGGATTAATATATTTTGATGAGAATATATATTTTTTATGGGATATATTATTATATCAGGTAATAATTATACCTATAGTGAAGGTGTGGCAAAACTATACGGTTAAGAAATGTGTCTGTCACAAAAAACATGCAGTAATCCTCGTCTCTAAACGACCTTCCCCCTGGCCAGCCGGGGCGCCTGATGGAGGGGAAAGGAACTGGTCTCTATACTGCCTCCCCCTGGCCAGCCGGGGCGCCTGATGGAGGGGAAAGGAACTGGTCTCTAAACTGCCTCCCCCTGGCCAGCCGGGGCGCCTGTTGGAGGGGAAAGGAACTGGTCTCTAAACTGCCTCCCCCTGGCCAGCCGGGGCGCCTGATGGAGGGGAAAGGAACTGGTCTCTAAACTGCCTCCCCCTGGCCAGCCGGGGCGCCTGATGGAGGGGAAAGGAACTGGTCTCTAAACTGCCTCCCCCTGGCCAGCCGGGGCACCTGATGGAGGGGAAAGGAACTGGTCTCTAAACTGCCTCCCCCTGGCCAGCCGGGGCGCCTGATGGAGGGGAAAGGAACTGGTCTCTAAACTGCCTCCCCCTGGCCAGCCGGGGCGCCTGATGGAGGGGAAAGGAACTGGTCTCTAAACTGCCTCCCCCTGGCCAGCCGGGGCGCCTGATGGAGGGGAAAGGAACTGGTCTCTATACTGCCTCCCCCTGGCCAGCCGGGGGGCCTGATGGAGGGGAAAGGAACTGGTCTCTATACTGCCTCCCCCTGGCCAGCCGGGGCGCCTGATGGAGGGGAAAGGAACTGGTGTCTAAACTACCTCCCCCTGGCCAGCCGGGGCGCCTGATGGAGGGGAAAGGAACTGGTCTCTAAACTGCCTCCCCCTGGCCAGCCGGGGCGCCTGATGGAGGGGAAAGGAACTGGTTGGAATAACGTGTTCCTTCTACACGCTATGTCCAACCAGGGAAACTCCCCCCTGTCAGGTGTAAAGGAGAAACTTAGGCATGAAAAAAATGGTATTAGCTTCTAAATGAGAACGTATACTGTAGCCTTCATGTGGACCTGTACAATATGCATGGTTGCACACGCGCACACACGCACACGCACGCACACACGCACACCACACGCACGCACGCGCGCGCACACGCACGGATCAGCAGGCAGGCGGAGCAGCCTGAGAGGATGACGTACTGCGTGTTTACCCACAGATGGGTGGCGCGGGGTTAACAGCCACAGATGGGTGGCGCGGGGTTAACAGCCCAAAAGTCAAGTGCTATTTCATGGCGGCCACTTTCAGCGTGACAGCTCTGCAGAAGAGACGCTCATTAGCTCGCTGAAATACAGCCTGTTATATACCGCTTAATTTGTTTCTGAAGTGATTATGACTGAAATGCAGTCTCTTAGTCTTATCCCATTCTGGGCGGGAACCCCTTTTGGTGTTTTAAACATTATGTTATAATTTAGCTATTGAAAAATAGCAGATCTACAAGCTCTTAGCGCGCCACCGAGTGGCGCGCTAAGAGCTTGTATGTCTGCTATTTTTGAAAGAAACGTAAAAAATGTGGCGCAAATCTTTGAATATATATTCTTTCAAAGTGAATGTTTTTAACTCGGGTCTAAATGGGTTAAATGCGGCGCTTAATTTGTTTCTGAAGTGATTATGATGACTACGAGACGGCTAATTAGGAACTCCGCTTCACACTTTCCCCCGGACTGTTTGTGAAGCACTAAAGACGCACTGGTTCTAGACGCACGCTGGTTCTATACGCTGGTTCTAGACGCACACTGGTTCTATACGCTGGTTCTAGACGCACACTGGTTCTATACGCTGGTTCTAGACGCACACTGGTTCTATACGCTGGTTCTAGACGCACACTGGTTCTATACGCTGGTTCTAGACGCACACTGGTTCTATACGCTGGTTCTAGACGCACGCTGGTTCTATACGCTGGTTCTAGACGCACGCTGGTTCTATACGCTGGTTCTAGACGCACGCTGGTTCTATACGCTGGTTCTATACGCTGGTTCTAGACGCACGCTGGTTCTATACGCTGGTTCTAGACGCACGCTGTAATCATGGACGAGTATCGGGGGCTAAGAGGCTCCGCAAGACACACACTTACATCCTTATTCGCAATTATTGGTGTGACAATTAGTCGTCAACTTAAATGTGTATAGAGCGTCGCAGACGTTTCAAAATGAATTTATTTAAAGATCTGTAAGACTCGGACAAATCATGACAATAAACACTTTATTTACAGTTTTTCTTCTCTCTAATTATTTGTTCGGCCCCAAAAAAAATTGTTTATTGTCATGATTTGTCAACTCGGCTCCTCCTAAACATTCCCAACGAGGGTCCGCATGCAGCCAAATAAATTTT
>NC_136801.1:1241700-1274200 GCF_951216825.1 Electrona antarctica | reverse complement strand
CACACGTAAGAGATCAGTTTGTACCGAGCACACGTAAGAACTTCCACCTGGCCGTCGGCAACCAGTAGTGCCATTAAGTACAGGACTTTAGGCACTACATAAAACATACATCAGATACCAGAAAGCATGGCTTAATACTCTTTTCAGAAACCACTCAAACCAGTAAATAAAGTATATATAATGGTCTCCAAAGGCACTATACATTAAACCAAACTGGCTTAGAAACATATTTACTTACAAACTCTGCTTCTCAAGGGCACACAGAAACACAGGACAGCAAACTGAAGCTGCCTTCTGTCACAGGCCTCATTTACAGAAACACAGGACAGCAAACTGAAGCTGCCTTCTGTCACAGGCCTCATTTACAGAAACACAGGACAGCAAACTGAAGCTGCCTTCTGTCACAGGCCTCATTTACAGAAACACAGGACAGCAAACTGAAGCTGCCTTCTGTCACTGGCCCCACATTTACATGCAGAAACACAGGACAGCAAACTGAAGCTGCCTTCTGTCACAGGCCTCATTTACATGCAGAAACACAGGACAGCAAACTGAAGCTGCCTTCTGTCACTGTGAATGAACTACCGCAAAGCTGGCACTGCTACTAATCACTTAATTGCTGAAATGGGCTACACCTGGCTACCCAGTTCCAGCCGGGGTCCCCCAGCTAAATGATATTGTTATAGGAACCAAATGGACCCTTATGGGTCTGTGACTCTGAGAGTGTAACACATGGAACCAAATGGACCCTTATGGGTCTGTGACTCTGAGAGTGTAACACATGGAACCAAATGGACCCTTATGGGTCTGTGACTCTGAGAGTGTACACATGGAACCAAATGGACCCTTATGGGTCTGTGACTCTGAGAGTGTAACACATGGAACCAAATGGACCCTTATGGGTCTGTGACTCTGAGAGTGTAACACATGGAACCAAATGGACCCTTATGGGTCTGTGACTCTGAGAGTGTACACATGGAACCAAATGGACCCTTATGGGTCTGTGACTCTGAGAGTGTACACATGGAACCAAATGGACCCTTATGGGTCTGTGACTCTGAGAGTGTAACACATGGAACCAAATGGACCCTTATGGGTCTGTGACTCTGAGAGTGTACACATGGAACCAAATGGACCCTTATGGGTCTGTGACTCTGAGAGTGTACACATGGAACCAAATGGACCCTTATGGGTCTGTGACTCTGAGAGTGTAACACATGGAACCAAATGGACCCTTATGGGTCTGTGACTCTGAGAGTGTAACACATGGAACCAAATGGACCCTTATGGGTCTGTGACTCTGAGGGTGTACACATGGAACCAAATGGACCCTTATGGGTCTGTGACTCTGAGAGTGTACACATGGAACCAAATGGACCCTTATGGCTCTGTGACTCTGAGAGTGTAACACATGGAACCAAATGGACCCTTATGGGTCTGTGACTCAGAGTGTACAGTACACATGGAACCAAATGGACCCTTATGGGTCTGTGACTCTGAGAGTGAACACATGGAACCAAATGGACCCTTATGGGTCTGTGACTCTGAGAGTGTACACATGGAACCAAATGGACCCTTATGGGTCTGTGACTCTGAGAGTGTACACATGGAACCAAATGGACCCTTACGGGTCTGTAACTCTGAGGGTGTACACATGGAACCAAATGGACCCTTATGTGCGGGAATCGGGAGCTAAATAGTTCTGACATCCCTATCAATATTATATCCATCAATCTGAGATGTTGGATATTGTACCATCATCATCATCATTTTTCTACAACGGTCGAGATCATGGATTTCACAATGCCACGCCAGACTTCCCGGTCCTTCATTGCCATCCCCAGTTCCTGCTTACTGATGCATGTGTCATCCCTAGTGATGACATCAGGGAACGACAGTTTTCTACCTCTGGTCTGCTTTGAGGCAGGACTCCAGAGAAGAAGGGAAGATATAACCTCATTGTCAGCTCTGTAGCAGTGGCCGGCAAACTGTGTTCTTCTGGATCGGACTAGTGAAGAAACACGGGGAAGGTTGCTGTATATTAGATTAGTCGATGGGTGGCTCTTCCAAGAGAGATTTTGTGCTCTCATTAGAAGGCGGGTGTAAGTGCCATCCAACCGTTTCTCTAGTTTCTTATACAGTAGGTATACAACATAACATACAGTACAAATACACAGGACATACACATACAGGTACAGTTAGCTTGCTCCCATTCTCCCTAACTAACTAGTGGAGTAAAAACTAGGCCTACAATGATTGCCTTTGAGATGTAGTGGAGTAGAAGTACTGCAAATTGGAAGTACAAAATAAAAAATAAACTCAGAACACCAATTGTTGCTGAGTAAATGTACTTAGTTACTTTCCACCACTGTACTACCGTACTACTCTGTCACAGTCACACCCCAATCCCCCCCCCCCCCCCCCTCTCTCTCTCTCCCCCCCCTCCTCTCTCTCTCACTCTCATCTTCGCTCATTTGCATAATCTTTGTGACTCTCCAATTAATAACACCAGTGCATATTTGCATATGTAAGGCTGAAATCGAGGACAGGCAGTTTTTTTGCGTTAAAAATACAATACGGGGTCCGGGCGAAGAATCCCACCGCAGTGTAGTAATAAACGAAGGTATAGAAAGGTGAGAAAGTCCTTCCTTTAATAAACCATCCAGGACGGAGAACCCCTTTTGGTGTTTTAAGCATTACGTTATACTTTAGATAATGAAAAATAGCAGATCTACAAGCTCGTAGTTACGAGGTTGTAGGTCTGCTATTTTTGAAAAATCGTGAAAATGTGGCGCAAATCTTACATTATATTCTTTCAGAGCGAACGTTTTTAACTCAAATCTTTGCTTCTGGGAGGGGTCCCTGGAACAACATATTTTCAGATGGGGGTCGGCGGCCAATTACAGATAATTCTGGGGGTCCTTGACATGAAATAGTGAGCACCACTGATATAGAATCATAGGTATTTAAGAAAACTGTCAGGATTTAGAAGACATTTTTTTAAATTTCGACGTCAGGCTTAAATGGGTTAAAACTTTTTTAGGCCGTGACCGAAAAGAGACATCTTATGTCGCCGTCGTCCCCCTCCTCCCAACTCCCCCCCTCCTCCTCCGGGAGCGCTGGGACCCAAACTATATGAAAGTATAGTAGGCCGTGGTTCCCAAAGTGGGGCCCGGGGACCCCCAGGGGTCCTTGAGGGAGTTCCAGGGGGTCCCCTGCAGCTAAATCATAGTTTGGAACCAAATGGACCAGAGTCTGTAACTCTGAGTGTACAAATGGAACCATTTGTACACTCTCAGAGTTACATGAACATTGATTTTACGATATAAATTGGGAGTCCCAGAGAAAGAGATGCCATTAAATGGGGGTCCGTAGACTAATGCATGTCAAACTGGGGGGGTCCTTGAAATTAAACAGGTTGAGAATCACTGCTAGAGCCGTAAAAATCTTCTCTTATGGGGGTCCCTGGCATATCCCTTCAAATAGGGGTCCGCGGGGTAAGTAGTGTCGATTTGGGGGTCCTTGACAAGGTTTGGGAACCACTGGGCTACAATACAAGCTCACATGAGCTTGTAGATCTGCTATTTTCACTATACTTCTTGAACATTTTGTTTTCTAATTCATGGAATTTCTTAGATTTTTCTTAGATTGTTTTCATTAAATTACTGGACAAAAATGTATTTGTTTTGTATTCACGATTATTATTGTTTTGCTTTTTTGGGGGAATGTCTCTGAAAATGTTTTGAAATAATAATAATAATAATAATAATAATAATAATAATAATAATAATAATAATAATAATGAAAAACTAAATGTAGGAAAGCAAAAATAAAGTGGCCATAAAAATGTGTCCGTGCGACACACAGCTGGACCTCAACCCACTGTTTGGGAACCAGTGCTTTATTATAGGTTAGATGCCACACGCACACACACACTGTCCACATAGACACACATGGCATGGCAAGTACACACACACACACACAATCGCACGCACGCACGCACGCACGCACGCACGCACGCACGCACGCACGCACGCACGCACGCACGCACGCACGCATGCATACAGACGTGCCGTCGTGCCACACACACGCACACAGTCCACACACACACGCACGCAACCCCCCCCCCCCCCCCCCCCCCCCCCCCCTCCCTCCCTCTTACACGCTTGACTCTCCAGCTCAACAGTCTCTCTCTAAGTTGAGCTCCCCTCAGCCTGGCCCAAACAGAGAGGGTGCTGGGAAAGTGGAGACCTTTTACCCACTCCGGCTGCCCCGGGGTTGAGAAAAGACTACTCTAAGAAAGTTCAACGCCACCCCTAAATCACCAGAAGAAGAAGAAGTGTAGTTGGTAGAGAGACAGCTGGAGGCGGTGTTTGTGTCAACAGTGCCCCCCAGTGGGAGGAGAGGGGAGCACAACCCAGTGGTGTAAAAAGTATACTCAGATATATATATTTTTAGGCATCAATACTGCAATACTTATATAAATATACTCTGCAATACTTATATAAATATACTCTGCAATACTTATATAAATATACTCTGCAATACTTATATAAATAAATACATAATTCTGCTTGTAGAAGTCTGTAATTCAAAAATGATTTTTAAAATAGCCGATCTCACAATGAGTCACATTGTGAGCTTGTAAATGGCTGAAATGTATATAGGGATTTAGTGGTTAATGTATGTTTTGTAATAATAATCAAAATCTATAAAGTAACTAAATTGTACTCTAATTCTGATATGTAGAATTAGAGTAGATTTACAGTAGGCCTAAGTATTGGAAATGTATTGGAAATTGGAATTACTCGCAAGTGTGTGTGTGTGTGCGTGCGTGCGTGCGTGTGTGTGCGTGCGTGTGTACATAAACATATATCGCTATCAGTATCGCAGCTAAACCACACACACACACACACACACACACACACACACACACACACACACACACACACACACACACACACACACACACACACACACACACACACACACACACACACACACACACACACACACACACACACACACACACACACACACACACAGGAGAGAAGCAACTAAAGATATGACAGGCCTAAAAAGAGGTAATGACATATTTCCCACCTCCCTATAATTTGGCCAAAGGCAAAATCCCTCTCCCTCTCTCTCTCTCTCTCTCTCTCTCCCTCTCTCTCTCTCCCCCGCCAAGCGACTTTAAGACTTAAGAGATCTCGACATGTTCGGCGGTGGTGACAGGCTCTCCCCCCTCCCACCCCCCCACCGCGCCCCTAATCGTCTGTACTGCTCAGGTCTCAGGACCAGAGCAGAGCCACACGCCCCCCCCCCCCCCCCCCCAGGTCTCAGGACCAGAGCAGAGCCACACGCCCCCCCCCCCCCCCCCCCCAGGTCTCAGGACCAGAGCAGAGACACACGCCCCCCCCCCCCCCCCCCCCCAGGTCTCAGGACCAGAGCAGAGCCACACGCCCCCCCCCCCCCCCCCCCCCAGGTCTCAGGACCAGAGCAGAGACACACGCCCCCCCCCCCCCCCCCCCAGGTCTCAGGACCAGAGCAGAGCCACTCGCACGCCGTATGAAGCAGCTAAATAATTGAACAGGTGCAATATGTTCTCTGGCAGGTCATGGGGGGCGGGGGTGGCGGGGGGGAGGGGGTTTATAAGAAACGTCCTCTGCTCTGCTCGGGGGCAGAAGGAGTCAGCAGACGTTAAGTCACCCCCACACACCCCCCCCCCCCGTCCCCCCCCGTCTCCCCCCCAAACGTGTTATTAACACCCTGAGCGGCAAGGACGGAGTTCTCCGTTCAATCAATAACTGTAGTAACGCCCAGCGCTCAGGACGGAGATTGATAAAAAGGACGGGGATTGTTGATATCAAAACCGATCGCATCGCTCCACAGGCTGGGAGGGAGGGTCTGTTGATATCAAAACCGATCGCATCGCTCCACAGGCTGGGAGGGAGGGTCTGTTGATATCAAAACCGATCGCATCGCTCCACAGGCTGGGAGGGAGGGTCTGTTGATATCAAAACCGATCGCATCGCTCCACAGGCTGGGAGGGAGGGTCTGTTGATATCAAAACCGATCGCATCGCTCCACAGGCTGGGAGGGAGGGTCTGTTGATATCAAAACCGATCGTATCGCTCGACAGGCTGGGAGGGTCTGTTGATATCAAAACCGATCGTATCGCTCCACAGGCTGGGAGGGAGGGTCTGTTGATATCAAAACCGATCGTATCGCTCGACAGGCTGGGAGGGTCTGTTGATATCAAAACCGATCGCATCGCTCCACAGGCTGGGAGGGTCTGTTGATATCAAAACCGATCACATCGCTCCACAGGCTGGGAGAGAGGGTCTGTTGATATCAAAACCGATCACATCGCTCCACAGGCTGGGAGGGAGGGTCTGTTGATATCAAAACCGATCGCATCGCTCCACAGGCTGGGAGGGAGGGTCTGTTGATATCAAAACCGATCGTATCGCTCCACAGGCTGGGAGGGAGGGTCTGTTGATATCAAAACCGATCGTATCGCTCGACAGGCTGGGAGGGTCTGTTGATATCAAAACCGATCGCATCGCTCCACAGGCTGGGAGGGTCTGTTGATATCAAAACCGATCACATCGCTCCACAGGCTGGGAGAGAGGGTCTGTTGATATCAAAACCGATCGCATCGCTCCACAGGCTGGGAGGGTCTGTTGATATCAAAACCGATCGCATCGCTCCACAGGCTGGGAGGGTCTGTTGATATCAAAACCGATCGCATCGCTCCACAGGTTGGGAGGGTCTGTTGCGCAACATTCGATGTTATTTTCCGGTTGGGACGTCATCGAAAATGTCCGTCCCCCCCTCCCATTTTAGCCGCCGAGACCGAAAATCTTAAAACGTGAATAACTCTTGATCTAAATAATCCCGTCCAATTCTAAGCAAAGATTATGTATTAGAAGGCCCACCGCGGTCCTGTCGCTAGTCGCGATAGAATTAATCTTACCTCCCGTTGTTGCCGATCGCCTCTAGAGTGTTTTGGCTACATCTAGCTACTTCAGCCACATCCGGGATAACATCCGGTCCGTCGCTAAATGTGCCATAAATTGTCAACCCTTTCATTTCAAGGACCACCCAGGTTTGACCTAAATTAGTCTACGGGCATTTCTATCTCTGGGACCCCAATGTATGTAAAATCAAAGTTAAAGGAGCATTCAGTAATTTGGGTGATTTGGAAAACCACCCAGTCCGCCCCGGTAACAAAATGTGCACATGCACGCTCTACAGTGGGGGGAAGTGCAACAGGCCAACAGCATGTGCACCAAGGCCCGCCCCCACTCGATCATGATTGGAGGAAGGCCCCTCTCATCCTGATTGGATGAAGGTTTTGCCACCCGCCACCAAAACTGAAACTAGGGTTTTTTGACCCCAGGGGCTCACTGGGGACAGGGAGGAACTCCTTATATGGTCAGCACACTCTATAGTAGGGAGGATTATCCAGAAAAAAATAAAAAATAAGTGATATTTGAATTAAGTCAAATCACTGAATATGCCTTTAATGTAACTTTGAGAGTACAAATGGAACCAAATGGACCTGTTAACGGGGCCATTTGGTTCCATTTGTACACTCTCTGACTTCAGTGATTGACCAATCAGAATCAAGCATTCAACCAAGCCATGTAATAAAATCAGTTAACCACTTTTAAACCCTACAGTATTAGAAAATGGTAAATGGTGTATTTATTTAATCCGAAACGGTTTGCATAGGTTGGGCATTACATGCAAGGCACCAACCTGCACATCAGGAGCAATCAGGGGTTCAGAGTCTTGCTCAAGGACACAACTCGGGGGGAGCCCACAGGGATCGAAACCGGGAACCTCACGGTTTCCAAGCGGTCGCTCGAACCCCCGAGCAACTGTCGTCCTTGGCAGAAAGTATTTTCAAACGGGGATCTGTGGCGAAATACATATTCATTTAATTAATTTAAATACATATTAATTTAGGGGTCCGTGACATGAAATACATATTCATTGAATTAATTGAAATGCATATATTCATTTAAGGGGTCCATGACATACATATTCATGTATATTCACTATTTGATTCTGTGGAGACAATGTTTATTTAATAAATATCCTTATTAGCGATTTTCATCTTTCGTTCTTCACAGAATCAAAGGTGTTGTGGTCATGATTCACCTGCATTGATTCTATAGGCTTAAAATAATTTATATAAATATTTGTGTAAATCTCTATGGGAAAAATTAATGGCAGATTTTTCAGTGGGTCCAGGGAGCCACGCCCACTAGGTTACGCCTGATTCACATGGAGTCGCACGCGCAGGTAGCGGCACACACACCAACACGGCGTCATGCCGCAATGCACTGTGGTTCTTGTAGTTCAGCGGGTTTTTTTTGTCTTGGCTTCAGGGTCAAGGTTACAAAATGGCAACAAATATTATTGTCAAAAAGAGCATTCCTATAGTCGCCATCCTAAAACGCTGATGTCCTCGCAAGTATGGTGAAACAAAGAGTTGTGTGTGTTACGTTGTGTGTGTGTGTGGGGCTAGACCACCGAAATGACCTTGGGAGACAGTCCCCTCTGGGATGGATTCACACACACACACACACACACACACACACACACACACACACACACACACACACACACACACACACACACACACACACACACACACACACACACACACACACACACACACACACACACACACACACACACACACACACACACACACACACACACACACACACACACACACCTGCAGCCAGCCGTAACTGATGTGTCCCACTTGTGAAGGCAAATGGCTGTGCCCTCGGAACGGACATAAACACCACACGCACGCACGCACGCACACACAAACGCACGCACGCACGCACGCACACACACACGCACACACACACACACACGCACACACCACGCCACACAGTGTCTGTGGGACCAGGGAATTCAGTCAACAGGAAAGTGAAATAAAAACAAACCTTGCTCGATTGCATTCATCATGAATGGAGGGGAGTTTGAAATGATGGTGATGTTGGTCTGAAGTCATATATCGCCAGCCCTGCTTGCTTTGAGATCGCTATGCTTCCTCCTATGCATGAGGAGTCCACGCTGCTTCCTAGCACCTGGCAGGGGAAGGGGTTTTCCCCGGTTGAACGTAGCGCGCGTAAGGAACACGTTATTCCAACCAGTTCCTTTCCCCTCCATCAGGCACCCCGGCTGACCAGGGGGAGGCAGTTTAGAGACCAGGATTACTGCATGTTTTTTTTTAGGGTATCTACCCTAGGGGACACGGGGAGAACATGTGAGGGTACCTACCCTAGGGGACACGGTGAGAACATGTGAGGGTACCTACCCTAGGGGACACGGGGAGAACATGTGAGGGTACCTACCCTAGGGGCCACGGGGAGAACATGTGAGGGTACCTACCCTAGGGGTCACGGGGAGAACATGTGAGGGTACCTACCCTAGGGGACACGGGAAGAACATGTGAGGGTACCTACCCTAGGGGACACGGTGAGAACATGTGAGGGTACCTACCCTAGGGGACACGGGGAGAACATGTGAGGGTACCTACCCTAGGGGACACGGGAAGAACATGTGAGGGTACCTACCCTAAGGGACACGGTGAGAACATGTGAGGGTACCTACCCTAGGGGACACGGGGAGAACATGTGAGGGTACCTACCCTAGGGGACACGGTGAGAACATGTGAGAGTACCTACCCTAGGGGACACGGGGAGAACATGTGAGGGTACCTACCCTAGGGGTCACGGGGAGAACATGTGAGGGTACCTACCCTAGGGGACACGGGGAGAACATGTGAGGGTACCTACCCTAGGGGACACGGGGAGAACATGTGAGGGTACCTACCCTAGGGGTCTAGGGGAAAACATGTGAGGGTACCTACCCTAGGGGACACGGTGAGAACATGTGAGGGTACCTACCCTAGGGGTCTAGGGGAGAACATGTGAGGGTACCTACCCTAGGGGACACGGTGAGAACATGTGAGGGTACCTACCCTAGGGGACACGGGGAGAACATGTGAGGGTACCTACCCTAGGGGACACACGGGGAGAACATGTGAGGGTACCTACCCTAGGGGACATGGGGAGAACATGTGAGGGTACCTACCCTAGGGGACACGGGGAGAACATGTGAGGGTACCTACCCTAGGGGACACGGGAAGAACATGTGAGGGTACCTACCCTAGGGGACACGGTGAGAACATGTGAGGGTACCTACCCTAGGGGACACGGGGAGAACATGTGAGGGTACCTACCCTAGGGGACACGGGGAGAACATGTGAGGGTACCTACCCTAGGGGACACGGGAAGAACATGTGAGGGTACCTACCCTAGGGGACACGGTGAGAACATGTGAGGGTACCTACCCTAGGGGACACGGGGAGAACATGTGAGGGTACCTACCCTAGGGGACACGGTGAGAACATGTGAGAGTACCTACCCTAGGGGACACGGGGAGAACATGTGAGGGTACCTACCCTAGGGGTCACGGGGAGAACATGTGAGGGTACCTACCCTAGGGGACACGGGGAGAACATGTGAGGGTACCTACCCTAGGGGACACGGGGAGAACATGTGAGGGTACCTACCCTAGGGGTCTAGGGGAAAACATGTGAGGGTACCTACACTAGGGGACACGGTGAGAACATGTGAGGGTACCTACCCTAGGGGTCTAGGGGAGAACCTGTGAGGGTACCTACCCTAGGGGACACGGTGAGAACATGTGAGGGTACCTACCCTAGGGGACACGGGGAGAACATGTGAGGGTACCTACCCTAGGGGACACACGGGGAGAACATGTGAGGGTACCTACCCTAGGGGACATGGGGAGAACATGTGAGGGTACCTACCCTAGGGGACACGGGGAGAACATGTGAGGGTACCTACCCTAGGGGACACGGGAAGAACATGTGAGGGTACCTACCCTAGGGGACACGGGGAGAACATGTGAGGGTACCTACCCTAGGGGACACGGGAAGAACATGTGAGGGTACCTACCCTAGGGGACACGGTGAGAACATGTGAGGGTACCTACCCTAGGGGACACGGTGAGAACATGTGAGGGTACCTACCCTAGGGGACACGGTTAGAACATGTGAGGGTACCTACCCTAGGGGACACGGTGGGAACATGTGAGGGTACCTACCCTAGGGGACACGGGGAGAACATGTGAGGGTACCTACCCTAGGGGACACGGGGAGAACATGTGAGGGTACCTACCCTAGGGGACACGGGGAGAACATGTGAGGGTACCTACCCTAGGGGACATGGGGAGAACATGGAGAACATGTGAGGGTACCTACCCTAGGGGACACAGGGAGAACATGTGAGGATACCTACCCTAGGGGACACGGGGAGAACATGTGAGGGTACCTACCCTAGGGGACACGGGGAGAACATGTGAGGGTACCTACCCTAGGGGACACGGGAAGAACATGTGAGGGTACCTACCCTAGGGGACACGGTGAGAACATGTGAGGGTACCTACCCTAGGGGACACGGGGAGAACATGTGAGGGTACCTATCCTAGGGGACACGGGGAGAACATGCAAACTCCACACAGGAAAGCTCTTTTCGGCCAAACCCCACCCATGGCATGGGCACTGATGACGCGGAGGAGAGAACACGCTCCCCAGCGCTCACGGCGTCGCTGGTGGGAATCGAACCCAGGACCTTCTAGCTGTGAGGCGACAGCACTACAGACTGTGCTCGTGGCACCATTCCGTCTCTACGTTCAAGGTCGGCGCGTAACACGTATCAACACCAATAAGGGAATATGAACTGATTAACACCCCGATCGCCCAGGACGAAGTTTTATCAAAAAGACGGAGGTTATTGATCAAAACCAATGGCATCGCTCCACAGCCTAGGAGCATCTGTTGCGCAACATTCGATGTTGGACGTCATCGAAAATGTTCCCCCCCTGTTTTGCCGACGAGACCGAAAATCTTAAAACGTTTAACTCTTGATCTAAATCAAAACCGTCCAACTCTAAGAAAAGATCCTGTGTTTAGACGGCCCACCGCGGTCCCGTCGCTTGTCGCGTTAGATTTAATCATACCTCCCGTTGTTGTCGATCGCCTCTAGAGTGTTTTGGCTACATTTAGCTGCTACATCCACATCCGGGATAACATCCGGTCCATCGGTAAAAGTGCTCCGTTGCTATAAATCGGATGGATTTATAATGGATTAAATAACCCCGGGCAATCGGGTAGTGGTGATCATTTTGACTAGAGCAGGGGTTCTCAACCCGTGGGTCGCGACCCCTCGGGGGGTCGCCAAATTATTTTAGGGGGTCCCCAAATTTAAAAAAAAAAAAAAAAAAAAAAAAAGATTTTTTTTTTTTTTTTTTTTATGAGCTATGAGCTATGAGCTTGTAGATCTGCTATTTTTAAATAGCTAAATTATAACAATGCTTAAAACACCATAAGGGGTTCCCGCCCAAAATGGTTTAAGGTTATTGTAGGAGTCAATTTATTTTGGGGGTCGGGAGGAGGCGGGGCGGGGGTCCCGAGACGTTGCCAAAGCATTTTCGGGGGTCCCCGGCCAAAAACGTTGAGAACCCCTGGACTAGAGGACACCGGATTGACCGGACGGACGGCCATTTTGAAGCAACAGAATAAAGGACTGGAGCCTGACGTCACTGCACGGAGTTCAAACGGCACTCAAATGAAATTTAATTCCATCTCCATCGCCTCGAATGGCAAAAACAGAACAATGGCTGTCAAAAGTCCATGCACCCCATGTGCCCCCTTCTCCACTTTCATCGGAAAAGTTCTCTCCGTCAGTCAGTCAGTCAATCAATCAATCAAGCGGGGCATTGTGTGTCTGCGTGCCTGTGTGCGCTGTGCGTGTGTGCATGCATGCGTGCGTGCACGTGTGTGTGTGTGCGTGCACGTCCGTCTGCTGGTCTCCCCAGGTGTCACAGTGAGCAGATGTTGTCAGAGGCCCTGTCACCGTTGGCTGCTTTAAGAGCATGAAAAATACTCTCTCTCTCTCTCTCTCTGGGGACGAGAGACTATGGAAGAAGACACACACAGAAAGGGAGTGTGTGTGCGCGCACGTGCGTGTGTGCGTGCGTGTAACTGTCTACTTGTATTGCTGTACTTGCGAGGACAAAGTGTCCACACAAGTGAAGTATGATTTGAGACATAGAGAGGGCCCTATTTGAGTGGTGCCAAGACACACACACACACACACACACACACACACACACACACACACACACACACACACAGGCCAAGGAGGAGGGCTTGTACGGTACGGTACGGTACGGTACCACTCAGTTCAGACGGGTCTGAAATTATAGCGATCTCGTTTGATGTCATTTAAAATGACCTAAAGACACGTCATTAGCAAAATTAGTGTTAAGTAAAAAAGGTGAATACTTTTTCCACCACTCCAAGTTTTTTAGTTCTTAGTTTTTTTGGTTTGTTTTACAAAGAGGGTCCAAATTAGGAGGTCTAAGCATGTAGGGGTTTAGACCTTTAGGGGTAAAAACAAAAACAAAACACACAGTCCTAACAATGGATGTCCTCACATGTATACTGTAGCAATACGTGTGTGTGTGTGTGTGCGTGTGTGTGTGTGTGTGTGTGTGTGTGTGTGTGTGTGTGTGTGTGTGTGTGTGTGTGTGTGTGTGTGTGTGCGTGCGTGCTCGTGCATGCAGGCCCTTTAGCCCATTGTGTCAAGCCCTGTCTGTCAGTGCAGACATGGCTGTATTATTTATTTGACACGCCGTGTCAGCGATGAGTGAAGGAAAAGACCAAAAGCTGCCTTTAATTGAAAGCTGAAAGCTGCTCGCGGACCCTCGCCCTGAAACCTGATGCTCGTGGACCCTCGCCCTGAAACCTGACGCTCGCGGACCCTCGCCCTGAAACCTGATGCTCGTGGACCCTCGCCCTGAAACCTGACGCGCGCGGACCCTCGCCCTGAAACCTGACGCTCGTGGACCCTCGCCCTGAAACTTGACGCACGCGGACCCTCGCCCTGAAACCTGACGCTCGTGGACCCTCGCCCTGAAACCTGACGCGCGTGGACCCTCGCCCTGAAACGAGACGCTCGTGGACCCTCGCCCTGAAACGAGACGCTCGTGGACCCTCGCCCTGAAACGACACGCTCGTGGACCCTCGCCCTGAAACGAGATGCTCGTGGACCCTCGCCCTGAAACGAGATGCTCGTGGACCCTCGCCCTGAAACGACACGCTCGTGGACCCTCGCCCTGAAACGAGATGCTCGTGGACCCTCGCCCTGAAACGAGATGCTCGTGGACCCTCGCCCTGAAACCTGGCGCTCGTGGACCCTCGCCCTGAAACCTGACGCGCGTGGACCCTCGCCCTGAAACCTGACGCTCGCGGACCCTCGCCCTGAAACCTGACGCTCGCGGACCCTCGCCCTGAAACCTGAAGCTCGTGGACCCTCGCCCTGAAACCTGACGCTCGTGGACCCTCGCCCTGAAACGAGACGCTCGTGGACCCTCGCCCTGAAACCTGACGCTCGTGGACCCTCGCCCTGAAACCTGACGCTCGTGGACCCTCGCCCTGAAACGAGATGCTCGTGGACCCTCACCCTGAAACGAGATGCTCGTGGACCGTCGCCCTGAAACGAGATGCTCGTGGACCCTCGCCCTGAAACGAGACGCTCGTGGACCCTCGCCCTGAAACCTGACGCTTGTGGACCCTCGCCCTGAAACCTGACGCTCGTGGACCCTCACCCTGAAACCTGACGCATGCGGACCCTCGCCCTGAAACCTGACGCACGCGGACCCTCACCCTGAAACCTGACGCTCGTGGACCCTCGCCCTGAAACCTGACGCTCGTGGACCCTCCCCCTGAAACGAGATGCTCGTGGACCCTCGCCCTGAAACCTGACGCTCGTGGACCCTCGCCCTGAAACGAGACACTCGTGGACCCTCGCCCTGAAACGAGACACTCGTGGACCCTCACCCTGAAACCTGACGCTCGTGGACCCTCGCCCTGAAACGAGATGCTCGTGGACCCTCGCCCTGAAACGAGATGCTCGTGGACCCTCGCCCTGAAACGAGATGCTCGCGGACCCTCGCCCTGAAACGAGATGCTCGTGGACCCTCGCCCTGAAACGAGATGCTCGTGGACCCTCGCCCTGAAACCTGACGCTCGTGGACCCTCGCCCTGAAACCTGACGCTCGTGGACCCTCGCCCTTAAACTAGACGCTCGTGGACCCTCGCCCTGAAACCTGATGCTCGTGGACCCTCGCCCTGAAACCTGATGCTCGTGGACCCTCGCCCTGAAACCTGACGCTCGCGGACCCTCGCCCTGAAACCTGACGCTCGTGGACCCTCGCCCTTAAACTAGACGCTCGCGGACCCTCGCCCTGAAACCTGACGCTCGTGGACCCTCGCCCTGAAACCTGACGCTCGTGGACCCTCGCCCTGAAACGAGACGCTCGTGGACCCTCGCCCTGAAACGAGACGCTCGTGGACCCTCGCCCTGAAACGAGACGCTCGTGGACCCTCGCCCTGAAACGAGACGCTCGTGGACCCTCGCCCTGAAACGAGATGCTCGTGGACCCTCGCCCTGAAACGAGATGCTCGTGGACCCTCGCCCTGAAACCTGACGCTCGTGGACCCTCGCCCTGAAACGAGACGCTCGTGGACCCTCGCCCTGAAACGAGACGCTCGTGGACCCTCGCCCTGAAACGAGATGCTCGAGGACCCTCGCCCTAAAACGAGACGCTCGTGGACCCTCGCCCTGAAACGAGATGCTCGTGGACCCTCGCCCTGAAACGACACGCGCGTGGACCCTCGCCCTGAAACGACACGCTCGTGGACCCTCGCCCTGAAACGAGATGCTCGTGGACCCTCGCCCTGAAACGAGATGCTCGTGGACCCTCGCCCTGAAACGAGATGCTCGTGGACCCTCGCCCTGAAACCTGGCGCTCGTGGACCCTCGCCCTGAAACCTGACGCGCGTGGACCCTCGCCCTGAAACCTGACGCTCGCGGACCCTCGCCCTGAAACCTGACGCTCGTGGACCCTCGCCCTGAAACCTGACGCTCGCGGACCCTCGCCCTGAAACCTGACGCTCGTGGACCCTCGCCCTGAAACGAGACGCTCGTGGACCCTCGCCCTGAAACCTGACGCTCGTGGACCCTCGCCCTGAAACGAGACGCGCGTGGATCCTCGCCCTGAAACCTGACGCTCGTGGACCCTCGCCCTGAAACCTGACGCTCGTGGACCCTCGCCCTGAAACGAGATGCTCGTGGACCCTCACCCTGAAACGAGATGCTCGTGGACCGTCGCCCTGAAACGAGATGCTCGTGGACCCTCGCCCTGAAACGAGACGCTCGTGGACCCTCGCCCTGAAACGAGACGCTCGTGGACCCTCGCCCTGAAACCTGACGCTCGTGGACCCTCGCCCTGAAACGAGACGCTCGTGGACCCTCGCCCTGAAACCTGACGCTCGTGGACCCTCGCCCTGAAACCTGACGCTCGTGGACCCTCACCCTGAAACCTGACGCATGCGGACCCTCGCCCTGAAACCTGACGCACGCGGACCCTCACCCTGAAACCTGACGCTCGTGGACCCTCGCCCTGAAACCTGACGCTCGAGGACCCTCGCCCTGAAACCTGACGCTCGTGGACCCTCACCCTGAAACCTGACGCTCGTGGACCCTCGCCCTGAAACGAGATGCTCGTGGACCCTCGCCCTGAAACCTGACGCTCGTGGACCCTCGCCCTGAAACCTGACGCTCGTGGACCCTCGCCCTGAAACCTGACGCTCGTGGACCCTCGCCCTGAAACCTGACGCTCGTGGACCCTCGCCCTGAAACCTGACGCTCGTGGACCCTCGCCCTGAAACGAGACGCTCGTGGACCCTCGCCCTGAAACCTGACGCTCGTGGACCCTCGCCCTGAAACCTGACGCTCGTGGACCCTCGCCCTGAAACCTGACGCTCGTGGACCCTCGCCCTGAAACCTGACGCTCGTGGACCCTCGCCCTGAAACGAGATGCTCGTGGACCCTCGCCCTGAAACGAGATGCTCGTGGACCCTCGCCCTGAAACCTGACGCTCGTGGACCCTCGCCCTGAAACGAGACGCTCGTGGACCCTCGCCCTGAAACGAGATGCTCGTGGACCCTCGCCCTGAAATGAGATGCTAGTGGACCCTCGCCCTGAAACGAGATGCTCGTGGACCCTCGCCCTGAAACGAGACGCTCGTGGACCCTCGCCCTGAAACGAGACGCTCGTGGACCCTCGTCCTGAAATGAGATGCTAGTGGACCCTCGCCCTGAAACGAGATGCTCGTGGACCCTCGCCCTGAAATGAGATGCTCGTGGACCCTCGCCCTGAAACCTGACGCTCGTGGACCCTCGCCCTGAAACGAGATGCTCGTGGACCCTCGCCCTGAAACGAGACGCTCGTGGACCCTCGCCCTGAAACCTGACGCTCGTGGACCCTCGCCCTGAAACGAGATGCTCGTGGACCCTCGCCCTGAAACGAGACGCTCGTGGACCCTCGCCCTGAAACGAGACGCTCGTGGACCCTCGCCCTGAAACGAGACGCTCGTGGACCCTCGCCCTGAAACGAGATGCTCGTGGACCCTCGCCCTGAAACGAGACGCGCGTGGACCCTCGCCCTGAAACCTGACGCTCGTGGACCCTCGCCCTGAAACGAGATGCTTGTGGACCCTCGCCCTGAAACGAGATGCTCGTGGACCCTGGCCCTGAAACGAGATGCTCGTGGACCCTCGCCCTCAAACGAGATGCTCGTGGACCCTCGCCCTGAAACGAGACGCTCGTGGACCCTCGCCCTGAAACGAGACGCGCGTGGACCCTCGCCCTGAAACGAGACGCGCGTGGACCCTCGCCCTGAAACCTGACGCTCGTGGACCCTCGCCCTGAAACGAGATGCTCGTGGACCCTCGCCCTGAAACGAGATGCTCGTGGACCCTCGCCCTGAAACGAGATGCTCGTGGACCCTCGCCCTGAAACGAGATGCTCGTGGACCCTCGCCCTGAAACCTGACACACGCGGACCCTCGCCCTGAAACGAGATGCTCGTGGACCCTCGCCCTGAAACGAGACGCTCGTGGACCCTCGCCCTGAAACGAGACGCTCGTGGACCCTCGCCCTGAAACGAGATGCTCGTGGACCCTCGCCCTGAAACGAGACACGAGTCAGTCAAAAGTGTCAAATCACAACAAGTTGTCTCAAGACACTTTACAACCAACAAAGATCCACCCAGAGCAAGCAATATACTGTACTGTACTGTACTGTACTGTACTGTACAAGCTCTCCTCCCTGGCCTCTGTCTGTGTGTTAGGCTGCACAACAGTGACACTTGGTGGTGACAATAATTATGCTATTTCCGTGCTCGGATACAGGGACACAGGGACACTCATAGCTGTCATAGTGGTTGCACCACTAAAAAAAAACAGGAAAAGAACACTTATGCCAATTACAATATGTAAAATCACAATATCCAGTCTAATTATATGAATATAATACTGATGCCCTGCCCATGCACAGACAGGCCTAAAGCAAGTACAAAAATAATACAAAATAAAATAATAATAATAATAATAATAATAGTTATTATTATTATTATGACAATTAAAAAGCAAAAATAAAGAAATAAGACTTTCCCATTCAGACACAGAAGTACAGGCCTGTGTCTGCATTAAATTGTCTTAAGGAAAAAAGAAATACCTCATGTCACTCACTGCCACAGTTGTTTCAGTTCATTTTAAGCTCTGTATAGGTTCTGTTGTAGTTGTAGTGTAGTTTGTTAAAGACGTTGGGAAGCTTAACGATGTTTAATTGACTACAGGCGATAGAGTGAGAGACAACGCGACCGCGTCGTTAACTCTCCATGCCCAGCTGTGCGTATGGGAGTGGATGTTTTTCTTTTCCTTTTTTTTTTGATGATCACAACTTAAGTTAGCGTCTTGTGTTGTTGTTGGAAGCTGTTGCTGAATTAAGGACTTTTCAAATGGAATAATTTATTTGGAACAATAAAACAAGACAGGTAAGAGGAAAGACGTAGAAGAAGTTTGCACCCGACGGACAAGCTCAATTGTGCAACTGTGTAAAACATGCGTGGCTCACGCAGTTTATCAATTTGACCCAACATGAAACCTGCATTTATAAAAGTGAATGGCCAGTTACTTTAGTGTTACTCCGCTCTGAATCTCATCAGCCATCATCTCCCTTCATGTTTGTTATGAAAAAACAGCACAGCGTGGCTGGGCGCTGTGACGTAAAATACTGACGATATAAACGATAGAGAACATTTTTCACGATAGACATTTTCTATCGTCTATACGATATATATCGTCATATCGCCCAGCCCTAGGAACGACCACCTGCCATTTCCCTCCCTGGCCAGGTACTCCTCTGTACAGTACCCCCTGGAACTCACAGAGGCGGATGCGGTCTGGTGAAGATGTAGACTGACCGTTGTCCTTCCTCAAGTCCCTCACACCCTGGTCTTTCCCTTGTGCCAGGGCCAATTCTTCCAAGGAGGTTGGTAAGTCAGAGTAGCTCTCTGCGGAGGCTACTCTTAGAATGTCACTGATGATGGGCGTCGGATGAGCGTCTTGTGAAGTCCCGGCAGTCACCCTCCTGTGGTCCACACGGAGCCTATAGGGTCCGTCTGGGATGTTTACCAGCGCCACAGGGGATGCTCCGGCTGACGACGACAACTCAGGAGCCTGGGCGTCGGTGTTGTTGGTCGAGCCACTTCTCAGCTCGCCTGGAGTTGATGCGTGGAAGAGGAGAGCCGGAGAGGAGAGTGAATGTGCACCAGGCCGACTGCAGGGCGCAAGTGGCATGGGGCTGACATCAGTGGACACGGCTGCGGGACTGGTTGTCATTCATCATCAATGGCATTTAATGTTTGTGTTCGGACAAAATTTGGGTTACACACACCAAAAGCTGGACATAGGAGGGGATATCCCCCCCCCAAAAAAAGAAGAAAAAAAGATAATCACACCTGTGTGAAGTGAGGGGCGTTCTTATGATCATACATCATCTCATTCCGGCCAATCACAATTAGCGTCCTCACTTCTCCGTCATCACCTTCCTGCCCTTTTATATTCAATGTACTTTGTGCTCAGCCAATCACATCATCGCTATAGGGTGATCAGCCAATCACAAGCCAATGTTTGCGTTTACACAAACCCGGAAAGCTGTTCTGAGGTCACAAATTATGCTACGTTTGCCCGAATATGGTGTTTGTGTGGCTGTACCGATATATAAGTGTTAGCATGTGGAACAGAATTGCATTAGAGACACTCAAGGATTTCACTTTCATACACGTTGTAGTCGTCCAAAATGTGTCGTTGGACCTTGCATCTGAACAGAGGAACAAAGACCCCCCATTTAATGGCAATTCTATCTCTGAATGGGACCCCTAGATTTGTGCCACATTTTCGCGATTAAAAAAAAATCACACCCGTGTGAACTGAGTGGTGTAATATAGCCTGTCTGACGTAATGAAATCATGTCTGACGTAATGAAATCACACCCGGATGAACAGGGTGAACATAGCAACCATGCTCATTTTTTCTGCACTAACAAAGCCAGTTGTAGGAGTGGTTTACACCACTCAAAAAATAGCAGACCTACAAGCTCGTAGCGCGGCACTCGGTGCCGCGCTACGAGCTTGTAGATCTGCTATTTTTCAATAGCTAAAGATAAACATAATCCTTAAAACACCAAAAGAGGCTAATGTGTACAGTACAGTACAGTACAGTACAGTACAGTACAGTACAGTACAGTACAGTACAGTACAGTACAGTACAGTACAGTACAGTACAGTACAGCAGGGGTTCTCAACGTTTTTGGCTGGGGACCCCCGGAAATGCTTTGGCAATGTCTCGGGACCCCCGCCCCGCCCCCTCCCGACCCCCAATATAAATTGACTGCTACAATAACCTTAAACCATTTTGGGTGGGAACCCCTTTTGGTGTTTTAAGCATTGTTATAATTTAGCTATTGAAAAATAGCAGCTCTACAAGCTCATAGCGCGCCACCGAGTGGCGCGCTACGAGCTTGTAGGTCTGCTATTTTTGAAAAATCGTGAATTTTTTTTTTAAAAACAAAATCTTTTTTTTTTTTTTAATAATTTGGGGACCCCTAAAATAATTTGGCGACCCCCCCGAGGGGTCGTGACCCACGGGTTGAGAACCCCTGCAGTACAGTATGTTTGCAGTTGCATTACTGTTCCATGTCTGCCACGGGTCTCTGGAAACGGAAGGTTATCCCCAGCTTCCATTATCCCATTAAGACCTGAGACCATATTCTACAAAAAAATGTCTTCTAAATCATGACGGTTTTATGAAAAAACTCATGTTTCATATATGTGTCAGTGCAGGTGCTCAGAGCTTTTCATGTCAAGGACCCCCAACCATTACATGTATTTGGCCGCCGACCCCCATCTGAAAATGTTGTTCCAGGGACACCCCCCCCCCCCTCCCCCCCCAGAAGCGAAGATATGAGTTAATAAGTGTTCACTATGAAAGAATATAATTATATTCAAATTTTTACGCCATGCACATTTTCACGATAAACAAAAGAAGCTTGTAGATCTGCTATTTTTCAACAGCATTATAAAGTTTAAATAATGGTTAAAAAAAACGCTATAAGACGACACAGATGCGTTCCAGGTCTCATGTGGTTATGGTTGTCGTTTGTTTGCTGGTTTGTTATTGCCTGAGGAAAGGTGCCTACGCTGCAACAACGCTAGCAGCATATTTCATATTTCATAGCGTTTATTTTTTTCATCCCAGATCGAGCAGCGCCTTCAGAGCAGCGCCTTCAGAGCAGCTCCTTCAGAGCAGCGCCTTCAGAGCAGCTCCTTCAGAGCAGCGCCTTCAGAGCAGCTCCTTCAGAGCAGCTCCTTCAGAGCAGCCCCTTCAGAGCAGCTCCTTCAGAGCAGCTCCTTCAGAGCAGCCCCTTCAGAGCAGCCCCTTCAGAGCAGCCCCTTCAGAGCAGCTCCTTCAGAGCAGCCCCTTCAGAGCAGCCCCTTCAGAGCAGCCCCTTCAGAGCAGCCCCTTCAGAACAGCTCCTTCAGAGGAGCCCCTTCAGAGCAGCTCCTTCAGAGCAGCTCCTTCAGAGCAGCCCCTTCAGAGCAGCCCCTTCAGAGCAGCCCCTTCAGAGCAGCCCCTTCAGAGCAGCCCCTTCAGAACAGCTCCTTCAGAGGAGCCCCTTCAGAGCAGCTCCTTCAGAGCAGCTCCTTCAGAGCAGCGCCTTCAGAGCAGCCCCTTCAGAGCAGCGCCTTCAGAGCAGCCCCTTCAGAGCAGCGCCTTCAGAGCAGCCCCTTCAGAGCAGCCCCTTCAGAGCAGCGCCTTCAGAGCAGCGCCTTCAGAGCAGCCCCTTCAGAACAGCCCCTTCAGAGCAGCCCCTTCAGAGCAGCCCCTTCAGAGCAGCGCCTTCAGAGCAGCTCCTTCAGAGCAGCTCCTTCAGAGCAGCGCCTTCAGAGCAGCTCCTTCAGAACAGCCCCTTCAGAGCAGCTCCTTCAGAACAGCCCCTTCAGAACAGCCCCTTCAGAGCAGCTCCTTCAGAGCAGCTCCTTCAGAGCAGCTCCTTCAGAGCAGCCCCTTCAGAGCAGCTCCTTCAGAGGAGCCCCTTCAGAGCAGCCCCTTCAGAGCAGCTCCTTCAGAACAGCCCCTTCAGAGCAGCTCCTTCAGAGCAGCCCCTTCAGAGCAGCCCCTTCAGAGCAGCTCCTTCAGAGCAGCCCCTTCAGAGCAGCCCCTTCAGAGCAGCGCCTTCAGAACAGCCCCTTCAGAACAGCCCCTTCAGAGCAGCTCCTTCAGAGCAGCCCCTTCAGAGCAGCTCCTTCAGAGCAGCCCCTTCAGAGCAGCCCCTTCAGAGCAGCCCCTTCAGAGCAGCCCCTTCAGAGCAGCCCCTTCAGAGCAGCCCCTTCAGAGCAGCCCCTTCAGAGCAGCCCCTTCAGAGCAGCTCCTTCAGAGCAGCCCCTTCAGAGCAGCTCCTTCAGAGCAGCTCCTTCAGAGGAGCCCCTTCAGAGCAGCTCCTTCAGAGCAGCCCCTTCAGAGCAGCTCCTTCAGAACAGCCCCTTCAGAGCAGCTCCTTCAGAGCAGCCCCTTCAGAGCAGCTCCTTCAGAACAGCCCCTTCAGAGCAGCCCCTTCAGAGCAGCCCCTTCAGAGCAGCTCCTTCAGAGCAGCCCCTTCAGAACAGCTCCTTCAGAGCAGCTCCTTCAGAGCAGCCCCTTCAGAGCAGCTCCTTCAGAGCAGCCCCTTCAGAGCAGCCCCTTCAGAGCAGCCCCTTCAGAGCAGCCCCTTCAGAGCAGCTCCTTCAGAGCAGCCCCTTCAGAGCAGCTCCTTCAGAGCAGCCCCTTCAGAGCAGCTCCTTCAGAGCAGCTCCTTCAGAGCAGCTCCTTCAGAGCAGCCCCTTCAGAGCAGCCCCTTCAGAGCAGCTCCTTCAGAGCAGCCCCTTCAGAGCAGCTCCTTCAGAGCAGCTCCTTCAGAGCAGCCGCTTCAGAGCAGCCCCTTCAGAGCAGCCCCTTCAGAGCAGCGCCTTCAGAGCAGCTCCTTCAGAGCAGCCCCTTCAGAGCAGCCCCTTCAGAGCAGCCCCTTCAGAGCAGCCCCTTCAGAGCAGCTCCTTCAGAGCAGCCCCTTCAGAGCAGCCCCTTCAGAGCAGCCCCTTCAGAGCAGCCCCTTCAGAGCAGCCCCTTCAGAGCAGCCACGGACTCTGAACGCTCTGCCTCTAATGTCTCACTGCTATTTATTTCTTTATAGTTTATGTTCCTATAGTTTTGTATTTTACTCCTGCGTCCTGCTGCATGCTTAGTTGTGTGTAGTGTGATGGAATTCTGAATTTATAAATATATAAAGGACAGGAGATGGTGTGTATGTTGTAATTTACAGCAGCGATTCCAAATCTTTTTTATTTTATTTTTCTTGTGTCAGCTCTGTTAAGGAACTAGTGGCATAGTGAAATAGATTATGTGTTATCTCTAAGGGTTGCAGGGGGGAGAGGGGGAGAGGGGGGGTGGGGTGTTAGGGGGCTAATGTAAGGCTTAATCTAGTCAGATAACCTCATGTGGATTAACCCCAATTCAGAGGCCCACATTTCTGACATTATTACACGTGTGTGTGAGTGTGTGTGTGTGTGTGTGTGTGTGTGTGTGTGTGCGTGTGTGTGCGTGTGTGTCTGTGTTTGTGTGTGTGTGTGTGTGTCTGTTAGAGACTGACACGGGAGTGGATTTTCACTCCTGTCCTGTCCCACTCCCACAGAAAAAATCCTGTCCTGTCCCAATCCTGGGCCAGAGTTTAAAAAAAAATCCTGTCCTGTCCCACTCCTGTAGAATGACTCCTGATCCCATCCCGCTCCCACTCGAAATTACTCCCGCTCCCATCCCGCTCCTGTTTTTTTTTTTTTTAATTAGTCATAAGGAAAGGCAATTGATGAATTGATCGATCCATCTATCCATCTATCGATCCATCTACTGTATCTATATATAGGCCTATCTATCTATCACTTCTGGCTTATCAAGACAGATAGCCTACCAATAAAATTAAAATAAATAAAGTGGGCAATGGCACCCGATCCCCAAGAAATCAAGCCATAGTATGGGCTCCAATCAGCAAGCATCCATTCCATACGAATGGTGATAGTTGGATCCAAACCAGTTGGGTGGGTTGGGGGAAATCAGCCTTTTCTTTGGGTGATTCAATGTTAAGATGTATCTAGGCTATCATATATTTATCATCTATCATTTATCATTTATCATCAGAAATACAAAATAATGTCGGCCATTTTAGGTCACGTGACGCAGCACAGCACATATCTTAACATTGAACGACATTATTTTGTATTTATGATGATAAATGATAAATGATAGATGATAAATATATGATAGCCTAGATACATCTTAACATTGAATCACCCAAAGAAAAGGCTGATTTCCCCCAACCCACCCAACTGGTTGGGGCGATTGGATCCAACTATCACCATTCGTATGGAATGGATGCTTGCTGATTGGAGCCCATACTATGGCTTGATTTCTTGGGGATCGGGTGGCAATGTTGGATTTAACTTTGACTACCAAATACAGTTCTGACACTTCATTTAAGTCCTATACGGTTTTTCCCTGAACAGAACTTAAAGCTTAACAGTTAACAAGTGCTTTGTCAATTAAGATTACAAAAAAAAAACCTCAGTGTTAATTTAACTCTATATGAATAATTATTCAGTGTACAAGTCTGTATGGCAGTGGTTCCCAGGGGTCCTTGAGAGAGTTCCAGGGGGTCCCCAGCTAATTAATAGTTTGGAACCAAATGGACCCTTATGGTTCTGTAACAAATTATGTTATGTGAGTGTACAAATGGAACCAAATGTTGTTCCATTTGTACACTCAGAGTTAAATTAACATTGATTTTACAATATAAATTGGGGGTCCCAGCGATAAAAATGTCATTAAATGGGGGTCCCTAGACTAATGCATGTCAAACTGGGGGTCCTTGAAATTAAAATGGTTGAGAATCACAGCTACAGAACCGTAATACAAATCTTCTCTTATGGGGGTCCCTGCCCTTGGCATCTTTTCAAATGAGGGTCCGCGGGCTAATAAATGTCATTTTAGGGGTCCTTGACATGAAAATGTTTGGGAACCACTGGTGTATGCGACTCGGTTGGGAGAAAGAAGGGAGACGATCTGACGATGTATTGTAGAACATTCGTTCAGAACAGAACAGCTGTTCAGAGAGCTGTAACAGCGTTAGCATGTAGCTAACATAGCATCACAATTGAAAGTTGGAACGTTGCCACTGCCAGGGGAAACAAATGCATCAGGATGATCTGGCTATAAATAATCGATTAAATCACGGCACCGGCGCGATGCAGAATCATACACGGCCGCATTACGATGTCTTCATATAAAACTTTATAAGACGTCCAGCCCGACTGGTTTGCAATTGGAGGTTTTTGTGTTGTGGAAGCACTAGCACTGCTGGATTATGGGTAATGTAGTTCTTTTGACTTGCGTCAGCAAGTGTTGGGTCACAGAAAGATGACTACATCGATGTCATTCCCGCTCCTGCACGCTCCTGCTGACTTTCATTCCCGTCCCGTCACGATCACGGGATTAATACAAATATTAATCCCATCCCGCGGGAATCCCGCGGGAATCCCGTGACCCGCGGGAGTCCCGACAAAATGTCAGTCTCTAGTGTCTGTGTGCGTGCGTGCGTGCGTGCGTGCGAGCGTGCGTTATACTTCGTATGAAAGGATAAAACATCTGCACCCAGCTCTGCTCCAGTGTTTTGCTTATCTCATATAATGTACAAATGGCCAAAATGTATATAAGGCTGAAGTTGGTAATGTATGTATTTGTAATAATACTCAAAATCTACAAAGTAACAACTAGTAACTATTATAAAGCCGTCTGAAATATCCTTTCATATAATTGTGATTTGCCAAAGCAGATAAAAGCCGGAAAGTTGGAAATGTGATGCCACAACATTGCCCGGATCGATAGGCGTGCCAATGTGCATGTATATATATATATATATGTATATATAGGCTGCTATTAAAGAATTGACTAAATTAGAGCTTTGTTGTTGCAGGAGGAAGATCAGGACATTCGAAAGCACGACGTATTGATTTGCTCTCCTGTTTTAAAACAAACCTCAATCCAATCCAATCCAATTCAACGCAACTCTGGAATAAGATAAAGGGCGACCTCTGGAACGCTTTTTATGTTTCAAAATAATATCACAAAACAAAACCGTAATCAAACATCAAACTGTGACCGAGGCTGTGAAAACAGAACGGGGGAGGGTTTGGAAATGCATCCGCCAAACTCCTGCCAACCGGCCTCTCTGAAAACACGCCATCACTGAGGCTCTGACAACCAGCCAAGGGGATCGAGTGCACGCTTTTCTGACCCGCCAATAGTCTGACAACCAATAGTCCAAATTTAGTCCAAAGATGCTGAATATTCCCCAAAATTAAAACGGTACAAATATGGTAAATGGTGCATTTATATAGCACTTTTATCCAAAGTACTTTGCATAGATGTGCATTACATTCACCCATTCATTCACACACAGATGGCGGCGGAAACCATGCAAGGCACCAACCTGCACATCAGGAGCAATTAGGGGTTCAGAGTCTTGCTCAAGGACACTTTGACACTGACTCTGGGGGAGCCCACGGGGATCGAACCGGGAACCTCAAGGTTCCATTCCGGCTGTTCTACCGGCCACTCTACCGCTGAGCCACTGCTGCCCCATAATGACCATAATGGCATTGGGAGTACATTCCTGGGGGAAACTGCAATTGCCCCCCCCCCCCCCCCCCCCCCTAAGAGTGTCTGCGTTAGCTAGCTCCTAAATAAGACAGCAGCCGAGCCCCAGGATTGGTGCGGCTGCTCATTGCGCACGCACGCACGCACGCACGCACGCACGCACGCACGCACGCACGCACGCACGCACGCACGCACGCACGCACGCACGCACGCACGCACGCACGCACGCACGCACGCACGCACGCACGCACGCACGCACGCACACACACACACACACACACACACACACACACACACACACACCTCTATCAGCCCCGGCAGAATTAGCCCAACGACCTGCCGTCCCATTATAGACGCATTAGGCTAAATGTCCAGAGCCGCGCGGGGCTAATATCCACGGCTAATTAGCAACCACCGCTCTGACTGTCTATCAAAACCGTACGCGATACGAGGCCCGGATTAACTCTTTGAGAGTTTCATGGATTTCTATATAGTTTTTAGACTTCTCTATGGCAGAATGGCGTTTTTGAATGATTTATTGAAAATTCTCTGTTGTGAATGTGTGACAACGAAAGACCTTCAGAGAAAGCTTGGCTTGTCTGCTTCCAGGAAAAAAATGAACTGAGTTGATAAAATGTTTAGTTTTTGTGTTGGAAGCCATTTAAAAGAGCCTGCATTTACACTGGGTAGTGTTTCTAGGACAACAAAAAAAGTTATGCCCGGTTGAAGTTTTATTTTCTAAATAACTTTTTTTCTGCTGGGCGTACATAGCCATGCAATATCTCATTTTAAAGGGTGAGTTGTCTAGTTCAATTAAAATAAAATAAAAAGTTTCTCACATGTACCACTGTAGATATTTTGCCATCTATAAATAGCATGGTCAGTCATGATCAATCTGACCTATCCAGCTAAAAGTCCCCCTAGCTCTGAAATGGAACATCATATAAACTCAATTCTTTTTTGGGGTAAAATTAGACATTCTAACGCACATTTTGATATATACCATGTTTACATAGTCTTACCAGTACCTTGTCTATTCATGCATGTATCTCAAAAACCTGTTGTGAAGAAACAGTTTTGATAAAAAAACACATCCAAGGACATTGTTTTGATATGACTTTGTGCCCATGATATGTATCAAAATATAGACTTGAATGTATACTGTATTATAACAAAAAATTGGGTTCTTACCATCTACCGTTACAGAGTAAATCACAGTTGAAACTCGCTTAGTCAAACCATAAACCTCAGAATAGTGAACAAAATAGCCATGACAGGTCTAACTCATTGTAAAGCGTCTTTTATTTTTTATGACTACTAACATAATACAATTATAATAAATATTACAGAAAATAAATAGGCCTACATACAAAACAGTTGTCCCCAAACTCCCCAGTGTCCCCAAACCACTGCATTCCAGTTGTTCTTGACGGTGTGTGTGTGTGTGTAGGCTAAATTAAAAAAAAAACAACAACTGAAATGAATGAATGCATCCGGTTCAGTGTCGGAGAACTCCATCGCAGTCTTGACTCTTCGTCTTCATCATCATCATCATCATCATCATCCTCCTCCTCCTCCTCATCTGATGCCAGTTCTAAATATATAAAAATAAACATTTAGCTGTAGTCAGCCCGGCCAATAGCCAGTTGGGGGGGGGGGGGCGTAGGCTATCTGACATCATCGTCATCATCATCATCACACGGAGACACACTAAACAATGTACAATCATGATAGTATACAATATTCAATGAATGCGATTATCATGCAAGCTCAGACGTCAATGAAACGTCATACAGATCTTATATAATACGCTACTGTTAGCTTCACTCCCCGTCCCCCCTCCGATCCTTGTAGCAAGGTCATCAACAACCACGCGTTGCTTCAGTAAACGATGCATGTTTGTTCTCCGTCTTTGTAGACAGTAAATAAAAGGAGCGAACATTACTCTAAAGATCAGATCGCCTATAAGGCACGCTACAATATAAAATACTTGTACTGCCATGCGTGCATGCCTGCTACGATACATTTGTACTGCACCGACCAACCGATCGACACCACCATCCAGACATTAGCCAGCACCAATGCACCGACCGACACCAACCCCCCCATTAGCCAGCACCTTTGGTGCTGGCTAATGGCTGGGGGCCATCGTGGTGAGTCATTCTGGCGTCATGATCTGACTAGTAGTAGTAATTATCCAAGCATCTATTTGTAGCGATCATCTTATGATTTCTGATCACTATAGAAGGATCTACAATAAGATTACCTCAAAACATTCCGGGTTGATCGTCTTCTTCAATGGTTTCCCGGTATAGCTCATCGGACGACGATGGGGAGACAATGAAAAAAGGAGGGAGGGAGCAGCGAGTCTCGCTGTAAGCACTGGACCAGGGCTACTCCGCCTGGAGAAGGCGACTGGGACGCGTATGGATCAATACTACTACCACAAAACTCGCTCAAATAAATAGTACTGCTTTCAACTTTTTCTGCTAGAAAATCGCTCGGGCGAGACGGGTAAACAGGCAAAACAATGAAAACTATGAAGACTCCCTCTGCCCCCACTGTTTACAGGGGGTGGGACCAGCTTCCAATGGCAACACGTACACGTGTGTCACGTGACACGGGTTTTCTGGGTAATGTAGTTGGAATATAAGCTCAGGAATTTAAACAGCGCTTCGGAGCATATTAATATGTTTAGATTAATCAAAAACGGCGAAGACGCCAATTGGCGTCATTGATCATTTACGGAATTCTGATGAAGACGCCAATTGGCGTCTTTCATCTTCTAAGGGTTAATAGAAGAAGTGCTTCCGTGGGTTTCGACTACGCTAGGATTATAAACGTATACAACTGAGCAAAGTGTTGACGATGACGACCAAAGAAGGTGCCCGGAGGGAGCTGCAGGGCGTCTGACGAAGGAAGCACAGAGATTTTGTTGCTCCTTTACACCTGACAGGGGGGAGTTTCCCTGGTTGGACGTAGTGCGTGGAAGGAACACGTTATTCCAACCAGTTCCTTTCCCCTCCATCAGGCGCCCCGGCTGGCCAGGGGGAGGCAGTTTAGAGACCAGGATTACTGCATGTTTTTTGTGAGGGTGAGGGTACATGTGAGGGTACCTACCCTAGGGGACACGGTGAGAACATGTGAGGGTACCTACCCTAGGGGACACGGGGAGAACATGTGAGGGTACCTATACCCTAGGGGACACAGGGAGAACATGTGAGGGTACCTACCCTAGGGGACACGGGGAGAACATGTGAGGGTACCTACCCTAGGGGACACGGGGAGAACATGTGAGGGTACCTACCCTAGGGGACACGGGGAGAACATGTGAGGGTACCTACCCTAGGGGACACGGGGAGAACATGTGAGGGTACCTACCCTAGGGGACACGGGGAGAACATGCAAACTCCACGTTGCAGTATTGATACCTTTGTTTAACACAATCATTCCCGGGATTCCTTCAAAATAGGAGCTCTGGGGGTGCCGGGGACAATCCGGAAACAATCCAGGAAAAAAAAACGAAGAAATATTTTGCTAGCTTACCTTGCTCTCGTTTCCATTCTATCGCTAAATTGTCCAAAGCGTTCATATTTTGAACGAGAGGTGGATGAGAAGTCAGAATTGAAGCGCTTAGTATATCCATCAGATCAAAACCACGGAGAGCGCCCTGGATCAGGAGAGACGAGGCATTCTTTCTGCCGCGCTAACAGCTAAGTGAACGGTAAGCTAATATGAACGAAGAGCAAAGCGTACAGTGGCCTTAGGGCCGATTCATACTCCTATTTTAGAGCCAAATAAAAGTGGGTTCGGCTCTGTACAGAGGCATATCTACAATAAGGCGAGGGCAGGCGTCCGCCTGTCCAAATCCATTTCTGGCCTGGCCAAAATCCATACAATGAGAAAAAAAGAGGACAAAAACAAGACATGAGAACTATTAGTGGACAGCTGATTGGCCGTTGCGGTAGAGCGCGACCCTCAATCACCCATTGGAATGTAAATGCAAGCCTTTCAGCCTTTGTATACTACTCGTCTGGCAGGTATATCTCTTTGAAAACCTTTAGTGCTACTGATTGTGCGCGGGGAGACGACAATTAACACATCTTGTCTGCCCAAAACGTAATTCCTGGCGTATGTAGACAGAGCCTACAATGTGACGTCATTTGAGGTTCGGGGGGGCGGGTACCGTCCTAAAGTCGGCTCTTCGGTTCTACTGAAAATTTATGACGAGCCAAAATCATTTTGGCACTACAGCGCCGAAACGGCGGTAAAATAGAGAGTATGAATCGGCCCTTAGAGTCCCACTCAAAAATTAAAAAAAAGGAAAAAAATTGCCTGATAACATTGAAGATGCGCTAGGACGTGTACACACGTCATTGCAACCCGTCGGTTGGATTCCCTAGGGCGTGTGGACACGTCGGATGGACGGAATCTAAAAAAAAAAGCGAGTACTTTTTTTCCCCACCACGGGTCACGGCCTCAGGCGCGCTCGTTGGAGAAGATCGCTTCACAAGGTCGTCGGTTCCCTTCCCCTCCTCGCCTCGTAATTATTCTTGATACAAGGATTAATATCTGATTCAGCGGTGTCGGCCGGCGTACGACTCCTCTGTTATTAACTTTGCTTCAGAGGGTAAAGCTGTTTTTTTGGGGATTGTTTCAATCGAAGTGATTACTTTAGAAGAGCCTCCGTGCTGATTGGACACGGAGCCGGCGGCGCGTTCGGTTTACCCAACGCATCGATTACACTGTCAATATGGAGGGTAAGATCCCCCCCGGGCGCACCGTCACCCCGTTCGCTCTCTACGCACGCACGCACGCACGCACGCACGCACGCACGCACGCACGCACGCACGCACACACACCCTGTTCTCTCTCTGTCTGTCCCCGTTCGCTCTCTAGATCTGAGAAGAAATGGAAGGGGCTGCACTTATTCAGTTTGCCGCACGCACGCACGCACGCACGCACGCACGCACATTTACCAAAGAGAATAAGAACAGCAGCAAAGTTGTGTGGAGGTTGTTAAATGTCTTCAAGCTACTCATTAGCAGATATAAAGGACTCGGGGGTTCAATCAGGGGTTCATATACGTTGGTTAGACATGATACCAACGGTCCGACAGGCATTAGTCCCAAAACACCGTCGCTGGAGGTTACAGCTAACTGGCAGGTAACAGGTTAAAACTCACTGGTTGCTTAAAACTAACCCGTGGCCGGTTAAAACTCACCCATGGC
>NC_136801.1:1141700-1236700 GCF_951216825.1 Electrona antarctica | reverse complement strand
GCTGTTCATGAGGTGGGCAGCCTCTGCCCGCTGAGAGCTGTTCATGAGGTGGGCAGCCTCTGCCCCCGCCGACGGGGGATTGGGGCTCAAGAGGTTATTAATGTATATGCTTTGTAATTATAATCCAAATCTACAAAGTAACTAGTAGCGTACAAGTACAATATGTGGATCCAATATGTAGTGGAGTAGAAGTAGTAAAAGTATAGGAATTTGGAAATACTCAAGTAAAGTACAAATACCTCAAAATTGTATATGCTACAGAACACTAGCGAGTAATTGTACTTATGTACATTTACTTACGTATGTACTTATGTTCCACCACTGGGCAACGAGAGGGGGGTGGCTATCACTTTATGTTCCACCACTGGGCAACGAGAGGGGGGTGGCTATCACTTTATGTTCCACCACTGGGCAACGAGAGGGGGGTGGCTATCACTTTATGTTCCACCACTGGGCAACGAGAGGGGGGTGGCTATCACTTTATGTTCCACCACTGGGCAACGAGAGGGGGGTGGCTATCACTTTATGTTCCACCACTGGGCAACGAGAGGGGGGTGGCTATCACTTTATGTTCCACCACTGGGCAATGAGAGGGGGGTGGCTATCACTTTATGTTCCACCACTGGGCAACGAGAGGGGGGTGGCTATCACTTTATGTTCCACCACTGGGCAACGAGAGGGGGGTGGCTATCACTTTTAAACGGAGTGTTTCACTGTATACTGTTGCTGTTACATTTACGTTCAATAAACTATTCAAACAATCAAGAAGCTATTCCATCATTCGGCTAAAATAGCACGTCTAGGCTAGCGATGCGTTAGCTCTGCTCCATAGCTCTAATGCCTTCATCAGAGCTCTGCTCCATAGCTCTAATGCCTTCATCAGAGCTCTGCTCCATAGCTCTAATGCCTTCATCAGAGCTCTGCTCCATAGCTCTAATGCCTTCATCAGAGCTCTGCTCCATAGCTCTAATGCCTTCATCAGAGCTCTGCTCCATAGCTCTAATGCCTTCATCAGAGCTCTGCTCCATAGCTCTAATGCCTTCATCAGAGCTATGCTAGTCTCGTCTTCCTGCACTCGCATGAAATGCAGAGCAGCCTCTCGTCTGTAGTGAAAATTTAAAAAAAAATAACGTTTTCGCTACTCACCAATACAAAGGCGGCTTGTGTTATTAGAAAGCCTACTTTCCTTCACGGTGGACGCACTCGGAGCCTCCCACCACACGTATAAAATGCACTTTTTGCCCAGAAAGGGATTTAAAAAATACCTTTAGTTACTCGACTGCGCCCTCTACGGGTATTGCCAAGAGAAAACCTTCATAGACAAGATTCTTCCTGCAAGTGCAGATAAACTCTAATGAAGGCATTAGACTACAGCTATGGACCAGAGCTATAGTGATACGTTGAAGACTAGAGTAGCATAACTCTAATGAAGGCATTAGACTACAGCTATAAGGACCAGAGCTATAGTGATACGTTGAAGACTAGAGTAGCATAACTCTAATGAAGGCATTAGACTACAGCTATATGGACCAGAGCTATAGTGATGCGTTGAAGACTAGAGTAGCATAACTCTAATGAAGGCATTAGACTACAGCTATAAGGACCAGAGCTATAGTGATGCGTTGAAGACTAGAGTAGCATAACTCTAATGAAGGCATTAGACTACAGCTATATGGACCAGAGCTATAGTGATGCGTTGAAGACTAGAGTAGCATAACTCTAATGAAGGCATTAGACTACAGCTATGGACCAGAGCTATAGTGATGCGTTGAAGACTAGAGTAGCATAACTCTAATGAAGGCATTAGACTACAGCTATGGACCAGAGCTATAGTGATGCGTTGAAGACTAGAGTAGCATAACTCTAATGAAGGCATTAGACTATAGCTATATGGACCAGAGCTATAGTGATGCGTTGAAGACTAGAGTAGCATAACTCTAATGAAGGCATTAGACTACAGCTATAAGGACCAGAGCTATAGTGATACGTTGAAGACTAGAGTAGCATAACTCTAACGAAGGCATTAGACTACAGCTATATGGACCAGAGCTATAGTGATACGTTGAAGACTAGAGTAGCATAACTCTAACGAAGGCATTAGACTACAGCTATATGGACCAGAGCTATAGTGATGCGTTGAAGACTAGAGTAGCATAACTCTAATGAAGGCATTAGACTACAGCTATAAGGACCAGAGCTATAGTGATGCGTTGAAGACTAGAGTAGCATAACTCTAATGAAGGCATTAGACTACAGCTATATGGACCAGAGCTATAGTGATACGTTGAAGACTAGAGTAGCATAACTCTAATGAAGGCATTAGACTACAGCTATGGACCAGAGCTATAGTGATGCGTTGTGAAGACCAGAGTAGCATAACTCTAATGAAGGCATTAGACTACAGCTATATGGACCAGAGCTATAGTGATGCGTTGAAGACTAGAGTAGCATAACTCTAATGAAGGCATTAGACTACAGCTATATGGACCAGAGCTATAGTGATACGTTGAAGACTAGAGTAGCATAACTCTAATGAAGGCATTAGACTACAGCTATAAGGACCAGAGCTATAGTGATGCGTTGAAGACTAGAGTAGCATAACTCTAATGAAGGCATTAGACTACAGCTATATGGACCAGAGCTATAGTGATGCGTTGAAGACTAGAGTAGCATAACTCTAATGAAGGCATTAGACTACAGCTATATGGACCAGAGCTATAGTGATACGTTGAAGACTAGAGTAGCATAACTCTAATGAAGGCATTAGACTACAGCTATATGGACCAGAGCTATAGTGATGTGTTGAAGACTAGAGTAGCATAACTCTAATGAAGGCATTAGACTACAGCTATATGGACCAGAGCTATAGTGATACGTTGAAGACCAGAGTAGCATAACTCTAACGAAGGCATTAGACTACAGCTATATGGACCAGAGCTATAGTGATACGTTGAAGACTAGAGTAGCATAACTCTAACGAAGGCATTAGACTACAGCTATATGGACCAGAGCTATAGTGATGCGTTGAAGACTAGAGTAGCATAACTCTAATGAAGGCATTAGACTACAGCTATAAGGACCAGAGCTATAGTGATGCGTTGAAGACTAGAGTAGCATAACTCTAATGAAGGCATTAGACTACAGCTATATGGACCAGAGCTATAGTGATACGTTGAAGACTAGAGTAGCATAACTCTAATGAAGGCATTAGACTACAGCTATAAGGACCAGAGCTATAGTGATGCGTTGAAGACTAGAGTAGCATAACTCTAATGAAGGCATTAGACTACAGCTATATGGACCAGAGCTATAGTGATACGTTGAAGACTAGAGTAGCATAACTCTAATGAAGGCATTAGACTACAGCTATATGGACCAGAGCTATAGTGATACGTTGAAGACTAGAGTAGCATAACTCTAATGAAGGCATTAGACTACAGCTATGGACCAGAGCTATAGTGATGCGTTGAAGACTAGAGTAGCATAACTCTAATGAAGGCATTAGACTACAGCTATATGGACCAGAGCTATAGTGATGTGTTGAAGACTAGAGTAGCATAACTCTAATGAAGGCATTAGACTACAGCTATATGGACCAGAGCTATAGTGATGCGTTGAAGACTAGAGTAGCATAACTCTAATGAAGGCATTAGACTACAGCTATAAGGACCAGAGCTATAGTGATGCGTTGAAGACTAGAGTAGCATAACTCTAACGAAGGCATTAGACTACAGCTATGGACCAGAGCTATAGTGATGCGTTGTGAAGACTAGAGTAGCATAACTCTAATGAAGGCATTAGACTACAGCTATATGGACCAGAGCTATAGTGATGCGTTGAAGACTAGAGTAGCATAACTCTAATGAAGGCATTAGACTACAGCTATATGGACCAGAGCTATAGTGATGCGTTGAAGACTAGAGTAGCATAACTCTAATGAAGGTATTAGACTACAGCTATGGACCAGAGCTATAGTGATGCGTTGAAGACTAGAGTAGCATAACTCTAATGAAGGCATTAGACTACAGCTATATGGACCAGAGCTATAGTGATGCGTTGAAGACTAGAGTAGCATAACTCTAATGAAGGCATTAGACTACAGCTATAAGGACCAGAGCTATAGTGATGCGTTGTGAAGCTTTGTATATATCAGAGATATTTATTGTACAGGGAAAAACAGGGATGCCTAGTACAGAGCCCTGGGGAGAACCGGGGCTGGTAAGCACGGATGGTTTAACCCGTTTAGGCCTGACGTCAAAATAAAAAAAAAGTATTCTGAAAGAAGATATATTCAAAGATTTGTGCCGCATTTTTACGATTTTTCAAAAATAGCAGCTATTTTTCAATAGCTAAAGTATGACATAATGCTATAAACACCAAAACGGGTTCCCGCCCAAAATGGCTTAAGTGGTTATTAAATGCATCGAGATAAAAATATAATTATGATGATTAAATTATGACGTGGGGGTAAAACTGATGACCTCGGTACTAGTAATTCTTATCGAAGGGCATTATGCGTACATTATTCAAGCACATTACGTCTCTTCAGTCTTTAAATGCTACTTCATTTGGACAACTTCATGAAAGTTGCAAGGCTTCCGAAGCATGAAATATGCATGAGTGGAGCCATCATTTCCTTCATAATGCATAAGCATTACCTTAACCCACTCAGCACGGGAACCCCTTTTGGTGTTTTAAGCATTATATGTTATACTTTGGGTTATTGAAAAATAGCAGATCTACAAGCTCGTAGCGCGGCACCGAGTGCCGCGCTACGAGCTTGTAGATCTGCTAATTTTTTTTGAACAAATCGTGAAAATGTGGCGCAAATCTTTGAATATATATTCATAACGTTTTTAATTCAAATCTTTGATTCTGGGTGGAGGGGGGAGGGGGTCCCCTGGAACAACATATTTTCAGATAGGGGTCCGCGGCCAAATTCAGATAATTCTGGGGGTCCTTGACATGAAAAAGGTTGAGCACCACTGACATAGAAACATAGGCTTCTACGCCAGGTTTTTCAGAAAACTTTTAGGATTTAGATTTTTTTTTTGAATCGGTCTCAAATGGGTTAAGAATTGACATGTTCCCTCTTGGAGGGACTCGTAAAGCCGATGCCTCGACACGCCATCGCCTGAGTCGAGTCACATGGCACCCTATGCTCACTCGCTCGTTTTTAGGCGTGGCAGTGGCCGGTAGAGCAACCGGATGGGAACTGCAAGGTCCGCAGTTCGATCCCTGTGGGCTCCCCCAGAGCTAGTGTCGAAGTGTCCTTGAGCAAGAGACTCTGAACCCCTAATTGCTCCCGATGAGCAGGTTGGTGCCTTGCATGGTTTCCTCTGCTATCAGTGTGTGTGTGTGTGTGTGTGTGTGTGTGTGTGTGTGTGTGCGTGCGTGCGTGTGTGCGTGCGTGCGCGCACGTGCGCGTGTGTGTGAATGGACACATGTTATTTCACCCACTTTGTTCCTTGTAAAACTGTGATGTGACAATAACAATGATTGTGATTCTGAGGCACATGTCAACCGTTTGATTTAGTTTTTCTGTCTGTATTATTTTTTTGATGTTTTGTTGACGTTCAGGTGGGTATTTTACATTCTGCGAATGAGGCATTACATCTTTTATATGGACACAGCAACACATTCAGGGACGCCTTCATCATCGTTTACATTTAATAAAAGCATCATTGGAGTTGCAGCTGCTGACTGTGTACCGTAACACAACGGTCCCCAAACCGTTTTGGCCGTGCACCCCTTGTTACCTTGTGACCTAGCTGACGCACCCCCCAATGCTCACTCTTGTTGTATTTGGCCAAAAACGATAAAACGTTTAACCCATTCAGGCCTGACGTCGAAATTAAAAAAAAAAAGTTTTCTAAATCATGACAATTTTCGGAAAGATTTGAGGCACATTTTAACGATTTTTCAAAAATAGCAGACATACAAGCTCATAGCGCGCCACTCGGTGGCGCGCTATGAGCTTGTAGATCTGCTATTTTTCAATAGCTAAATTATAACAATGTTTAAAACACCAAAAGGGGTTCCCGCCCCAAAATGGGTTAATGGTTAATGTGGTTAAACGCTAACGTGACATGGATGCATTCCAGGTCTCAATGGATTAATGAAGTGACAGAATGTCACTGCTGTATACTCCTTATACATCTCCTTACAACAGTGTTTTACCAGATTTGACCGAACAACACCATAAAACCGCCATTACCCTTTTCATGTCATGCACCCCCTAGAGGGCATTCGCGCACCGCAAGGGGTGCACCACAGGCGTGCACCGCAAGGGGTGCACGCACCACAGGCACCGCAAGGGGTGCGCGCACCACAGGCACCGCAAGGGGTGCACGCACCACAGTTTGGGAACCCCTGACATAACATAACAGATGTGTTTCCAAACAGTCCTCACAATGACGTCCTATCACAGTTCAGTCCTCCCAATGACGTCCTATCATAGTTCAGTCCTCACAATGACGTCGTATCATAGTTCAGTCCTCACAATGACGTCCTATCATAGTTCAGTCCTCACAATGACGTCGTATCATAGTTCAGTCCTCCCAATGACGTCCTATCATAGTTCAGTCCTCACAATGACGTCCTATCATAGTTCAGTCCTCACAATGACGTCCTATCATAGTTCAGTCCTCACAATGACGTCCTATCATAGTTCAGTCCTCACAATGACGTCCTATCATAGTTCAGTCCTCACAATGACGTCGTATCATAGTTCAGTCCTCCCAATGACGTCCTATCATAGTTCAGTCCTCCCAATGACGTCCTATCATAGTTCAGTCCTCACAATGACGTCGTATCATAGTTCAGTCCTCCCAATGACGTCCTATCATAGTTCAGTCCTCACAATGACGTCCTATCATAGTTCAGTCCTCACAATGACGTCCTATCATAGTTCAGTCCTCACAATGACGTCCTATCATAGTTCAGTCCTCACAATGACGTCCTATCATAGTTCAGTCCTCACAATGACGTCCTATCATAGTTCAGTCCTCACAATGACGTCCTATCATAGTTCAGTCCTCACAATGACGTCCTATCATAGTTCAGTCCTCACAATGACGTCGTATCATAGTTCAGTCCTCCCAATGACGTCCTATCATAGTTCAGTCCTCACAATGACGTCCTATCATAGTTCAGTCCTCACAATGACGTCCTATCATAGTCCAGTCCTCCCAATGACGTCGTATCATAGTCCAGTCCTCCCAATGACGTCCTATCATAGTTCAGTCCTCACAATGACGTCGTATCATAGTTCAGTCCTCCCAATGACGTCCTATCATAGTTCAGTCCTCCCAATGACGTCCTATCATAGTTCAGTCCTCACAATGACGTCGTATCATAGTTCAGTCCTCCCAATGACGTCCTATCATAGTTCAGTCCTCCCAATGACGTCCTATCATAGTTCAGTCCTCACAATGACGTCGTATCATAGTTCAGTCCTCCCAATGACGTCCTATCATAGTTCAGTCCTCACAATGACGTCGTATCATAGTTCAGTCCTCCCAATGACGTCCTATCATAGTTCAGTCCTCACAATGACGTCGTATCATAGTCCAGTCCTCCCAATGACGTCGTATCATAGTCCAGTCCTCCCAATGACGTCGTATCATAGTTCAGTCCTCCCAATGACGTCCTATCATAGTTCAGTCCTCACAATGACGTCGTATCATAGTTCAGTCCTCCCAATGACGTCCTATCATAGTTCAGTCCTCACAATGACGTCGTATCATAGTTCAGTCCTCACAATGACGTCCTATCATAGTTCAGTCCTCCCAATGACGTCCTATCATAGTTCAGTCCTCACAATGACGTCGTATCATAGTTCAGTCCTCACAATGACGTCCTATCATAGTTCAGTCCTCACAATGACGTCGTATCATAGTTCAGTCCTCACAATGACGTCGTATCATAGTTCAGTCCTCACAATGACGTCGTATCATAGTTCAGTCCTCACAATGACGTCGTATCATAGTTCAGTCCTCCCAATGACGTCCTATCATAGTTCAGTCCTCACAATGACGTCCTATCATAGTTCAGTCCTCACAATGACGTCGTATCATAGTCCAGTCCTCCCAATGACGTCGTATCATAGTCCAGTCCTCCCAATGACGTCGTATCATAGTTCAGTCCTCCCAATGACGTCCTATCATAGTTCAGTCCTCACAATGACGTCGTATCATAGTTCAGTCCTCACAATGACGTCGTATCATAGTTCAGTCCTCACAATGACGTCCTATCATAGTTCAGTCCTCACAATGACGTCGTATCATACCGTTGAATGCCACTGACCTTGTCCATTTCTCTTTGCAGAGGTTTGCGTCATCTGCGCATTTCACAATGTAGATATTATGTCCACTAGGGGGAGTAGAGAGCTATATAAAATCTGCCACCAGTCAAATCAACAGAGACAGAGAGAGAGAGAGAGAGAGAGAGAGAGAGAGAGAGAGAGAGAGGGGTAAAAATGACTGTGGTTTGTGTTTTTATTAATTTGTTGTATAAATCAAACATCATACATAATGCACGTGGTTCAGTGCTTTTCAACCATGTTCACATCAAGGTCTATTATTTATTCGGTGTTGGAGCCACGGAACCACCTTTTGATGACATTTGGTCTCTCAGACCGAACATGTGTAATAGGCTATGTTGTCGTTGTTCGTTGGATAGGATTTTGCCCACAATTCCATGCTGTATTGATGTCGGTACCATTAGAGCAGATAACAGGCAAATAAATGGATTCTCTGATTGTGTAGACTTCTTTTAAATTAAGTAATGCAGATGTTTAACAATAATTTAACTCTTGAGAGCATGAAATGAAACCAAATGGACTTGTAAGGGTCCATTTGGTTCACGATCACGTAACGATACAGCAACTGTATCGATGCATCGATTTTAATCTCAACGATCCAACCGTGTCGATATGAAAACAGCAACATATATCGTATCGTTTGACTTCGTATCGTTTTGCAATGTAAATAATCTATTGTATCAATACACTTTAAAGTAGCGGTATCTGTGCGTTTTTTAAGAAGGGAAAAAAAGAGATGGGTTTAATTACTTTTCCATTCCATATTGATACACTTATTACTTATTACTTATTTACTTATGTGTCATATTTGCCCCTGTGCACCTTTTGTTTATGAAGCCGGAAAAGTGAAGCAACATTTTTCATCCATAATGTTCCAATGTTCAACGCCAAACAAATTAATTAATCTGCTGTGTGATATTAATCTGCTGTACTTAATTAATCATCAAGTAAAATGTAAATCGCTACAGTTTAGCCTCAATGTGTAATGCTACAGTTTAGCCTCTGTGTGTAATGCTACAGTTTAGCCTCTGTGTGTAATGCTACAGTTTAGCCTCTGTGTGTAATGCTACAGTTTAGCCTCTGTGTGTAATGCTACAGTTTAGCCTCTGTGTGTAATGCTACAGTTTAGCCTCTGTGTGTAATGCTACAGTTTAGCCTCTGTGTGTAATGCTACAGTTTAGCCTCTGTGTGTAATGCTACAGTTTAGCCTCTGTGTGTAATGCTACAGTTTAGCCTCTGTGTGTAATGCTACAGTTTAGCCTCTGTGTGTAATGCTACAGTTTAGCCTCTGTGTGTAATGCTACAGTTTAGCCTCTGTGTGTAATGCTACAGTTTAGCCTCTGTGTGTAATGCTACAGTTTAGCCTCTGTGTGTAATGCTACAGTTTAGCCTCTGTGTGTAATGCTACAGTTTAGCCTCTGTGTGTAATGCTACAGTTTAGCCTGTGTGTAATGCTATGATAGGCTCTTTCTCAGAGACACTGATAGTGAAGCGAGCCCTGCCCTCCCCGTCCACCGTGACCCTCCTCCCAGAGCATCCGGTAAGCCCCTCCTCCTTGACCTTCTGACCTGAGATGACGTCACAGTAGGTGCCCGGCGGCAGGCCGGTCTGCAGGACCACGTTCATGTCACTGGGGGGAAAAAAGGAAAAAGATTGATATTTGATCATGATGAGATCTGAGGGAGAGAACGTGTGCCAATGTGTTTTCTCTGACTGAGAACATCATAATACACAATGTATGTTTTACCCATTAACAGGTTGGACGCAACAGACGAGTAGTTGAGTTTTATTTAATAATGCACAGGTTCCAAAGGCGTTAAAACGAGGCATGATAAATTAGGCTTAATCTAGAGTTTTTAACCATCCATTTTTAAGCATCCATGTGTAGCCATGATGCAGCCATGGTGCAGTCAATACATGGTTGCCCAAAATTGTATCTTGTATCATTTTTAAATATCAATGGATATTGGTCATAATTAGCTAACCAGGCCTCCTTCCTAAGCCCACACTTCAGCGAACCTCCTTCCTGCCTTCTAGCTGACTTTACAATGACCCTCCTTGCCCAAGCAAGACCCCTATTGTTCGGATTTCGGGAGATTAGCCGAGTATCCGACAGACTCTAGCAGCAGACGGGATTTACTAAAGAATTAACACGCATAGGCTAAACTAAATGTTCCAATAATCGCTTCTCTTACAAACTCAACATGCTTTTTATAAGGTTTATTAGCTCATTATACAATACAAACACATACAACATACACACTGGTTTGTTCTCCCTCCCCATGACACAGGTGGATACAGTACTCTGGATCTTTGCCTAATAGTCTGTTCCTCTCCTAGCTGTCTTTGAGGAGTTCAGCTGCTGTTGATCTTGTTACTATTTAGCTCAACACTACCAACTTAAGTTCACCTATGGTAGTCTACAACCCATGTAGCTATGGTTTTAAATCTGGGAGACAAACAAGAGGCACAGATACATACATTGTTATAATCTAACATCACACAACACAACACATGATATCAATTAAACACATTTCTATATGCTCACCACTGGCCTCCCGCCTTCCTGCTTCCCTGATGGTCTCCTTTCAAATCTAACTCCGGCCCTGCTTGCTTTCCCCCACATACAGCAGGTCCCTCCTCCCCGGCCAATCAAAAGCCCAGTGGCCCCTTCTCCGCCTGAGATAGGCGGTTCTAAGCCCTTGCCTGTCAGCTAACTTGCATCACACTCCTTGTGATGCAAGCCTGGAACTCTCTCTGACCAGCTTAAACCCGGTAGACTCTTAGATATTATTATAAAGGTGTTTGGTAACCCAATATCTAAGTATTGACCCTAGAACACATATTGATACACATATGACAGGATTAAAGTGGTACTTGGTCACACATTGCCCCCCCTGCCATCATATGTGTGTGCCTTGTGAGTCAGCCCCCCTTCCTCTGTAGGTGTCGTAAAACACCCCTCTCTAGCAGGAAGGTAGCTGCAAGCAGCCCCTGCATGCAGCCTGTTTATTGCCCCATGGAATGTGATACTATGACAGTTCCTTCTTTCTCTCCGATGAGAGCACATGTCTAGATCACATATATTTCCCTCAATGTCGTCATATCTCGTCCATCCATAATTGGACAATACACCTATCAATCAGCGTAAAAGAGACAGAAGTCTAGATAAGACACCTCACTGGAACCCTGGACATTTCATTTCCCCTCTGTGGAATGCGCATCGCGTCACAGTATTGGCTCTGACCAAGCACAATGGAAGAACAAAGAATGTGATTAAAACTGCATATGCTATAATATTCTGTGATCTGAGAATATTCCATTGTCATGGTGTTCACTGTACTGCAACAATATCTTAACTGTGACAGTTTAAATGCGATTTTTCTCCTGTTAATTACATTGCTTCCTTACTGACTTTCCAGTTGACATCAACCTGTCATGTTTGGTAGCACACTAAAACCAAGTGTATGCAGAGTCTGGATCCATGGTCAGATGTATTAATTTTCTGCATGATAGTTTAATTAATAAAGAGGTTAAATTGATCAGGTCCATGAGACAGCAGTTCAAAGTGGGTGTAACATTATGACTGGAAAAGACAGCCCTTTTCCTAAGGAGGGGGGTCTGCTGTGAGCCCCCAAAGCAGGGCAAAGACTGGAGCAATCCTTCTCCTCTCTCTCTTGTCCTGGTGAACGTTTGTCTGAACACTACGTGCCTATAGGGGAAGCCCCACTAGGCCCTGCCTGGGTTTCAATCCTGCCCCATGAGGTCAGCGTGCAGCCGAGTCCGGCCTGCCGATGCTCTGACCCGCTCCGGCTGTCGCCCTCTTTCTACTGCAATCACCACGCAACCTTCTACAACCCTGCGAGATGCCACTCACAGGAGACGGCGGACTGACCGGAAAATACATGCTCCAGCCTGACAACGCCCTGCTCTACTCTCTCTGCGGCCATGTCGCCAGCCTGCCAACGCCCTGCTCTACTCTCTCTGCGGCCATGTCGCCAGCCTGACAACGCCCTGCTCTACTCTCTCTGCGGCCATGTCGCCAGCCTGACAACGCCCTGCTCTACTCTCTCTGCGGCCATGTCGCCAGCCTGACAACGCCCTGCTCTACTCTCTCTGCGGCCATGTCGCCAGCCTGACAACGCCCTGCTCTACTCTCTCTGCGGCCATGTCGCCAGCCTGACAACGCCCTGCTCTACTCTCTCTGCGGCCATGTCGCCAGCCTGACAACGCCCTGCTCTACTCTCTCTGCGGCCATGTCGCCAGCCTGACAACGCCCTGCTCTACTCTCTCTGCGGCCATGTCGCCAGCCTGACAACGCCCTGCTCTACTCTCTCTGCGGCCATGTCGCCAGCCTGCCAACGACCTGCTCTACTCTCTCTGCGGCCATGTCGCCAGCCTGCCAACGACCTGCTCTACTCTCTCTGCGGCCATGTCGCCAGCCTGACAACGCCCTGCTCTACTCTCTCTGCGGCCATGTCGCCAGCCTGACAACGCCCTGCTCTACTCTCTCTGCGGCCATGTCGCCAGCCTGCCAACGACCTGCTCTACTCTCTCTGCGGCCATGTCGCCAGCCTGCCAACGACCTGCTCTACTCTCTCTGCGGCCATGTCGCCAGCCTGACAACGCCCTGCTCTACTCTCTCTGCGGCCATGTCGCCAGCCTGCCAACGACCTGCTCTACTCTCTCTGCGGCCATGTCGCCAGCCTGCCAACGACCTGCTCTACTCTCTCTGCGGCCATGTCGCCAGCCTGACAACGCCCTGCTCTACTCTCTCTGCGGCCATGTCGCCAGCCTGACAACGCCCTGCTCTACTCTCTCTGCGGCCATGTCGCCAGCCTGCCAGCGACCTGCTCTACTCTCTCTGCGGCCATGTCGCCAGCCTGCCAACGACCTACTCCGGCTCTCCTGCCGTCTCTCCTGTGCACGCTCTCGGCACGCCCCGGTTCACAGTGGCAAAATGGCTGTGGAAGAAGATGGACGGTTCTCCCCTCCGGCTACAACAGGCCACTGCCTTCAAAACACTGGTTACCCCTGGGGGTACACTACAGTTTAGAGTCAGGGGACACTGCTCAACCCATGAGCAAAACCGACGCCACATGCCGACAGCCTCTGATACCCGGCGAAAAGGTTGTATGAAACTGAACATGAAGTTATGGCACACAACGAATGGGAATATGAATGTGTTGGTTTGCGCCTCTGGGCGGACATTCTGTCTCTCCTCAGTTCACCACTACAGCTTATCCATAAGCAACTGTTAGCCTACCCGGCCAAGATCTGTTTATTCTCTTTCTCCACACGATATCCTAAACTAAAGTTTACCTTATTTTACTAACACTTTAGCCTACTTCCGGTGGGCGTACTAAATTCGTTTTATTTTATTTTTATTTCAAAACTGATGTTTCTCACTTCATTCTAACTCAAAAGAGGATTTTGATGAGAGCATCAGAGATGTGATCATGCCTTTGGTGACAGGCCTTGCCTGTCCATAAACGCATTCATTGACACTTAATATGACCAAAAGTACCACTTAAACCTGATTCTTTCTACCCTTCTTCTTTCTACCTTTCTTCTTATTTGAATTAAGAAGTGGTTGTGTCCTATGTATCATATGTTTATGGTCAATACAGTATTGGAATATTTAATGCAAGTCTGTCCAAGAATTCATGTTACATTACAGTGACGTGAGCAATATAATTATTATATTGTAATATTTTAATAATTCATATTAATACATTATGAATATTGATATTTGAAATATTACGTCCTGACAGCTGTTACCCAGCTATATTACACATGTCAGAAACCGAGCCAAAAATTCAAAATCCTCCGTTCACTTGCGCGTGCACTTTAGTGCCTTCATGGCTCATAATGAGATGAATTAGGATGTTCGGAGCCTTATAAAACATTAATTTGATGTAGCGCGGACAATGACACCGATCAGAGCAACACAACTGTTTGGTTATTTATGGGTGTGCGAGATTTGTACTCATAATGAGAAATATTGGGTCAGATTGAGTGATCAATGTGTACCACTCTCCATGGAGCAACAGGATAGCTGTAGGTCCTGGGACCACATTCCAATGCACTCCAGTTGCATTGATAACCGGTGGATGGGGGTTTTACTGCCTTTTCCTGTTGTAAGACAGGCCATTATTGACTCCTTCTCACAGGGGAAGTCAACTCAGCTAGAACATACAAATATTGAAGTAACCAATCTTTAATTCCTCTTCAATTGTTTAAATGTGTTCTAATAACCTATTATATATTGGGTTGGTAAAAAGGCTAAATGATAAATACCTGTAATAGTCTAAACAGTTTAATCTAGGCAGAGGTAGTTGGGCATTACAGGGACTGTAATAGGAGCCGGCTGCTGTGGCCAGAGAGTGGCAGGATGGTCAGTGGCATCTGATTGGCCGAAAGTGTTTAGCAGGAAGGTGTGATTTCAGTCAGAGCCACTGTGACTATGCTGTGTAGCCCAATATGAGAATTAGATTCACCAATACCATCGAACGTGATACATGTCTAGGCAGAGACCAGCGGTATGTATTATATGCTATATATTATATGCTATATATATAATTGTGCAGTATTCATAATTGATGTAATATGATGTTTAGATTGTAACCAAGTGTCATTTGTGTTTCTTTTCTCCATTGATCAATGGCAATTCATGGAAATTGACTGAATGATAAGGTAGATTTGAAACCACTTAATGTGCCACTTAATGTGCCACTTAATGTGCCACATGATTACACATAGTGTCACTCAGTGACACATCACTGAACTAAGTCTGAAAGTCATCAATGACAAGCTAAGCTTACCATGATCTGGGACAGTCTTAGAGTGTAAAATGATAGTAAACCCTACCGACAGAGTTAGGATAGAACCAGACCAATAGGACCTGTGATCCAGAGTCCGGGATACTGTATTCATCTTGTGTTGGGGGGAAGTGTGAACAGAACGTGTGAATGTATGATTGTAAGTGTTTATAATTAATATGAATTAATAAAAACCCTATAAAATGCACGTTTGAGTTCATCAAATATAAGCTATTATTGGAGCATTTAGTTCACCTGTGCGTGTTAGTCACTTTACTCTGCCTACTGCATGGGCTGGTCGGAGCCCCGGCACAACATCGCCAAATAACCGAACAACAACTGTCACAACACAGCCAGTGGCACAGCACAAAATGGCCGACTTCTACATCCGGTTCAAACGACACATACAACAAGAGGTCAAGATCTGCCCATGTCGTACATTTCTCTGGCACGGGGCACCTACCGCCACCTAGTGGTAGGTGGCGTCTAAGGAGTTAAGACCAGGAAAGCATCTGTGTCACTTTAGAATTTTTGCAAGAAGATAGCGAGCTTTTACACAACCTTTTTGAAAAATCTTGAAAGTGTGAAGACCTACTGATATAGAAGGCCTTTCGTAGAGTCAGCCAAAGGTCTTAATCGGTTAACTAACACATACATGCACATATCAATAACGTCAAATGATATATAATCGTCATAACCTTACCGGTCATCGTTGTTGATCGCCACGAAGCCACGCCTGCCTCGTCCAAAAGCGATCTGGTCCTTCCCGTTGTCCCACCAGTTGCACAGCGGCTCCTCGCCCGCGACTCTGCGGAAGGCCACCATGTTTCTGTGTGGGAGAAAAAACGCCATCAGAAACTGCGACATTCGACAGGTTGCGCGTACTATATAACCACGCCCCGCTCCTGTGCCCCACGCAGACTGCCTCTCGCCTGCACTAGACGGCGACGGAGGCCCGACGTCTCAGGCGAACTTGAACCACGTGAGACAGCGCCAGGCGAGCTAAAGCGACCCGATAGGCAGAGAATAGTACAACATGTTCTGGCGAGAGCGTTATTGACCCGACTGCCACTCAAAGTTAACCTGACTACGCCAGATTGCGGCAGTATTGAGTTCACCAGTTCCCTCCTGCCTGCATCTGGGATCTCTCAAGCAGAAACGATGAACCCGGAAGCAGCGGGACAAACATTTGATATCTCCATAATAATTTCGAGTTGTAGGTCTTGTTAGGTTGTGTTTACATTAGCGCTGTGGCAGCGCTTCAATATGTCATAAGTCTCGCGTTGATCCCGCCTCTAGCGTCCTCATACGGCCTCATATCGCTCCTCTAGCGGCCTCATACAGCCTCATATCGCTCCTCTAGAGGCCTCATACAGCCTCATATCGCTCCTCTAGAGGCCTCATACAGCTGCATATCGCTCCTCTAGGGGCCTCATACAGCCACATATCGCTCCTCTAGCGGCCTCATACGGCCACATATCGCTCCTCTAGCGGCCTCATACAGCCTCATATCGCTCCTCTAGAGGCCTCATACAGCCTCATATCGCTCCTCTAGCGGCCTCATACAGCCACATATCGCTCCTCTAGAGGCCTCATACAGCCTCATATCGCTCCTCTAGCGGCCTCATACAGCCACATATCGCTCCTCTAGTGGCCTCATACAGCCTCATATCGCTCCTCTAGCGGCCTCATACAGCCACATATCGCTCCTCTAGAGGCCTCATACAGCCTCATATCGCTCCTCTAGCGGCCTCATACAGCCACATATCGCTCCTCTAGCGGCCTCATACAGCCACATATCGCTCCTCTAGCGGCCTCATACAGCCACATATCGCTCCTCTAGAGGCCTCATACAGCCGCATATCGCTCCTCTAGTGGCCTCATACAGCCACATATCGCTTCTCTAGCGGCCTCATACAGCCTCATATCGCTCCTCTAGCGGCCTCATACAGCCACATATCGCTCCTCTAGCGGCCTCATACAGCCTCATATCGCTCCTCTAGAGGCCTCATACAGCCACATATCGCTCCTCTAGCGGCCTCATACAGCCACATATCGCTCCTCTAGCGGCCTCATACAGCCACATATCACTCCTCTAGAGGCCTCATACAGCCGCATATCGCTCCTCTAGCGGCCTCATACAGCCGCATATCGCTCCTCTAGAGGCCTCATACAGCCTCATATCGCTCCTCTAGCGGCCTCATACAGCCACATATCGCTCCTCTAGCGGCCTCATACAGCCTCATATCGCTCCTCTAGTGGCCTCATACAGCCGCATATCGCTCCTCTAGAGGCCTCATACAGCCACATATCGCTCCTCTAGAGGCCTCATACAGCCGCATATCGCTCCTCTAGTGGCCTCATACAGCCACATATCGCTTCTCTAGCGGCCTCATACAGCCTCATATCGCTCCTCTAGCGGCCTCATACAGCCACATATCGCTCCTCTAGCGGCCTCATACAGCCTCATATCGCTCCTCTAGAGGCCTCATACAGCCACATATCGCTCCTCTAGCGGCCTCATACAGCCACATATCGCTCCTCTAGCGGCCTCATACAGCCACATATCACTCCTCTAGAGGCCTCATACAGCCGCATATCGCTCCTCTAGCGGCCTCATACAGCCGCATATCGCTCCTCTAGAGGCCTCATACAGCCTCATATCGCTCCTCTAGCGGCCTCATACAGCCACATATCGCTCCTCTAGCGGCCTCATACAGCCTCATATCGCTCCTCTAGTGGCCTCATACAGCCGCATATCGCTCCTCTAGCGGCCTCATACAGCCGCATATCGCTCCTCTAGCGGCCTCATACAGCCTCATATCGCTCCTCTAGAGGCCTCATACAGCCTCATATCGCTCCTCTAGCGGCCTCATACAGCCACATATCGCTCCTCTAGTGGCCTCATACAGCCGCATATCGCTCCTCTAGCGGCCTCATACAGCCGCATATCGCTCCTCTAGCGGCCTCATACAGCCGCATATCGCTCCTCTAGCGGCCTCATACAGCCGCATATCGCTCCTCTAGCGGCCTCATACAGCCGCATATCGCTCCTCTAGCGGCCTCATACAGCCACATATCGCTCCTCTAGCGGCCTCATACAGCCACATATCGCTCCTCTAGCGGCCTCATACAGCCACATATCGCTCCTATATCGGCCTCATACAGCCACATATCGCTCCTCTAGCGGCCTCATACAGCCACATATCACTCCTCTAGAGGCCTCATACAGCCGCATATCGCTCCTCTAGCGGCCTCATACAGCCGCATATCGCTCCTCTAGAGGCCTCATACAGCCTCATATCGCTCCTCTAGCGGCCTCATACAGCCACATATCGCTCCTCTAGCGGCCTCATACAGCCTCATATCGCTCCTCTAGTGGCCTCATACAGCCGCATATCGCTCCTCTAGAGGCCTCATACAGCCACATATCGCTCCTCTAGAGGCCTCATACAGCCGCATATCGCTCCTCTAGTGGCCTCATACAGCCACATATCGCTTCTCTAGCGGCCTCATACAGCCTCATATCGCTCCTCTAGCGGCCTCATACAGCCACATATCGCTCCTCTAGCGGCCTCATACAGCCTCATATCGCTCCTCTAGAGGCCTCATACAGCCACATATCGCTCCTCTAGCGGCCTCATACAGCCACATATCGCTCCTCTAGCGGCCTCATACAGCCACATATCACTCCTCTAGAGGCCTCATACAGCCGCATATCGCTCCTCTAGCGGCCTCATACAGCCGCATATCGCTCCTCTAGAGGCCTCATACAGCCTCATATCGCTCCTCTAGCGGCCTCATACAGCCACATATCGCTCCTCTAGCGGCCTCATACAGCCTCATATCGCTCCTCTAGTGGCCTCATACAGCCGCATATCGCTCCTCTAGCGGCCTCATACAGCCGCATATCGCTCCTCTAGCGGCCTCATACAGCCTCATATCGCTCCTCTAGAGGCCTCATACAGCCTCATATCGCTCCTCTAGCGGCCTCATACAGCCACATATCGCTCCTCTAGTGGCCTCATACAGCCGCATATCGCTCCTCTAGCGGCCTCATACAGCCGCATATCGCTCCTCTAGCGGCCTCATACAGCCGCATATCGCTCCTCTAGCGGCCTCATACAGCCGCATATCGCTCCTCTAGCGGCCTCATACAGCCGCATATCGCTCCTCTAGCGGCCTCATACAGCCACATATCGCTCCTCTAGCGGCCTCATACAGCCACATATCGCTCCTCTAGCGGCCTCATACAGCCACATATCGCTCCTATATCGGCCTCATACAGCCTCATATCGCTCCTCTAGAGGCCTCATACAGCCTCATACAGAGTGTTGTAGGATTTTTAGCTAGCGCCAGGCCGCGACCACGTAAAAATGGCCGTCTTTATATGCATTATGGCTCATAATCTGCAAAAAATGAGATATTCTGAGCTCGATTCGAGCTTAGATTGACTTAGTTATGATTTAAAAAAGCGATCGAGGTCAGTATTATGATATGTCAGACATTTACGTCCGGTTCAAACTGATGTAAACATCCGGTAGCTTTTGGGACATGTTATACAAATACGGCTGGCACGGACAACGACCCCATCTGCTGGCCATCTGGCAGAATGGCATCTATCCTGTTAACCTGGTTCCTCTACCAGCCTACGGCATATCAAGGTAGAAACGGCTAAGGACATTGACAGTACACTCAACAGTATAATGTCAATGCTTGCACACACTGCGGAACGCCTATATTTAACACATACCTTATCCATTCATCATCACCTTTATTTATACTCGGAAATACAGTTGAGGGCAAGCCCTCATTTTCAACGTAGCCGAGGTTACAATACACAAAATACAGTCAAAAAACAATACATCAAACAACATTATAAATCAGGATAAATTACAAAGGAACTTTATACAGAACAACCATCAGAAAAAGAAAGTAAGCCCCAGAGCGGCTAGCCAACGTTGAAGCGCTCTGCCCTACTGGTCAAAGCTGGGACTGCATGCGTGTATTTAGCACGAGAAAACCCCCCACGCAGCAGCTGGGTTTTAACACGGAACGCTTGTTTGCACTTCCGCATTTTGGACACCAACTGTTGGTGTCCGGATGCTTCAAAACGCCACTACGGTATTTATGACCGAAGGACGCTGTTTAACTGACAGATATATGAAGCGTCTACCTGACGGCCGGCCATCTGTGCTCACACACCCAGCCGCCTCCACAGCTGCCGTCCGATTGGACGACGACGGGCTGGGTGGAGCCGTCGGGGAGGCTGGGAGGACCCATCCAGTCGTTTACGTCCTAACAGGGTAGAGAGGCATAGACGTGGACACACAGAGAGAGAGAGAGAGAGAGAGAGAGAGAGAGAGAGAGAGAGAGAGAGAGGACCCATCCAGGAGATTAGACACGTGTGGAACGTGTTGAGCTTTGACTCAAATAATAACAAAGTAATTAGTTACTGTATCTTCTATGTCTTATCTATAAATGCACCACATCTTGGTACGTCTGTCTGTATGTCTGTGCAGCTGCAATCCACGTAACCGTGCCCGGTTGCCCGGTGTCGAGTCGGTCGGACCCACGGTTGTCCAGAACCGCCACAAAAGGCGCTCTCTCTGCCCGGGCTCTGGACAGGACCCAGGCCCTGCCCAGGCTCCGTATATGGAGCTGGCCCTGTTCTAACGTCACAACACTCCATATTTGGGCATGCCTGACACAGAACTCGATATATAGGCATAAAGGGACACAGAGGGACTCTGTGCTTTAGAGCCGGGCACGAACGCAGCCCAGTTAGGTCATATGTCGACCCCGCCCGCTCCTGGTGCTGCGGCCATCTTGGATCCTAAAACACAGGGAGAGAGGTGGGGCCGAGTAAGGCCGATATAATGTACCAACCTTTCCGTTCACAAGGTGTCGATCCCATCGGTAGCTGGACATCACTCTGGCCTGTCCATAAGGGTGGGCGAGCATGAACGCTGCGGCCATTTTGAACATCCTTATCGGGACAAGGTGTTAGTTAGCCAATTAAGACCTGAGACCAGATTCTACAAAATGTCTTCTAAATCAGTTAAAAAAAAAAAAGTTTCTATATCAGTGGTTGATATGTATTCGGCCGCCGACCTCCATCTGAAGATGTTTTGTACCAGCGACCCCCTGGAAGCAAAGATAGCAGATCTACAAGCTTATATATCTGCTGTTTTTGAACAGCTATAGTTTCAAATAATGGTTAAAGTGGTTAAAAGCTAAGGTGACACAGAAGCGTTGTTCGTTGTTCACTTCACACGGGTGTGATTTTCAAGTTTATAATTCACAATAGACAACGTAGTTGTCATTGGTGGATTTATCATTTACTCTGTTTTTCCGTCATGGTTGCGAGCTCCCACCTGATGTCGTGAGGGAGTTCAGTCTGCTCCAGACCGTACTGAATAACTGCTAGCTTACATAACATCTTCAAACCAGGATTCACGTCTAGCACGTACAGGACGCTGGGCTTGACTCTGCATCCTCGGAAGAGCACAATACGATCTCCCACGATGCAACAAGACATCTTGCCGATCGAAAACGGGAGTTTCCCCTTGGGCTCAACCTTCTTCCAGGAGAAGGTCTCTGGATTGAATTTCCAAACATCATTGAGGGTTGTTTCTATTCCGTTATTATATTTGTAGCCACCACATATGTACAGCTCTCCATTGTAGGTAAAGGCTGAATGAGCACAGCGTCCTTCTGGAAGAAGCTGTCCAGATGGCGTGCTCAACCAGAAGTTGGTCTCTGTGTCAAACACTCTGATGGTGTTGTGGGACTGACCCCTCATCCATCCCCCAAATACAAACATCTTTGTCCCGATGATGGTGGCTGAGTGACTTGATGAAACAGGAGTTCCACTGGCGTTAATCAAAGACCAGACCATTGTGCTGGTGTCCAACTTGTACATGTCATTAGTGCGTCCAGTCAGCTGGTTCCATCCTCCACAGAGAAACATGACCTTCTCCAAGACACAGGCTGAGTGGATGCTCCTCCCCTCTGGAACCGTCCCAGAGACACTGGGCTCAAACCATCTGTGGGCGTCGACATCGAATGCACAAAGCACGTTGGAGTAGTTCCCCTGGTAAGAATAATGATCGGCATGCTCCTCTATCTGAAACTTTACCACACCTCCCCAGATGTAGACGATGTCTTCTATGAGCACAGCTGTGTGGAACACACGGTTGGAGGGAGCCTCAGGGGGCTGTTCTTCAGGGGGATGTTCTTCTCCTCTTCCGGTTGTCACAGGAGGAGGCAACTGAGTCCAACGCAAAGACACTGTGTTGAAGACGTGCACTGCAATCTGGTCCCTGTCGATCAGGTTACAGTACCCTCCGAAGGAGTACAGCTTGTGTCCCACCGCTACGGCAGCATCGAAGGATCTCTTTGTTTCTCTGTTCAGGTGCAAGGTCCAGCGCCACATTTTGGATGATTACAAAGCGTGAGTTTTAAAGTGAAGTCCTCAAGTGTCTCTACAATGCAGTTCTGGTCCATGTGCCAACACTTATATATCGGTACAGCCACACAAACACCATATTTGGGCAAGAGTAACAATTAATGACATAGCACATTTCATGACATCAGTACGGAACTACATATTTGGGCAAGAATGGGATCAAATGTACTCTCGTGTGCCGCATATAATATTTGCATCTCCTTGACATGCATTTTTTCGGAGGACAATGTTCTGGCTGAGTGAGGGCAGAGAAGTGAAGATTGGAAAAGTGAGGATGCTAAATGATTCGCCGGATTTAGATGTATGATGACAAGAGCACCCCTCACTTCACATAGGTGTGATTTTCCTATATTCAGCTATTAGTGTAGATTTTCGTCTTACAAACATTAAATTCCCATCGACAATGAATTAAGCATTTACGCGACTGTGGCTCAGGAGGTAGAGCAGGTCGTCCAATGATCCATGGGTCGGCGGTTCGAATCCCGGCTCCTCCTGTCTACATGTCGAAGTGTCCTTGGGCAAGACACTGAACCCCAAATTGCTCCCGATGTGCTGGTTGGTACCTTGCATGGCTTCCGCCGCAATCGGTGTATGAATGGGTGAATGTAATGCACAATCTATGTAAAGCGCCTTGGATAAAGGCACTATATAAATGCACCATTATTATTATATGTGTCTGAACAAATCCTCTTAGTGTCTATTTTTGTCCTACACGAAGATGAAATTCCCGTTGACAATGAATGGACAATTTGATATCAGTGTCTGAGCAAACAGACACGGAGATATAGGGGTGATCAGGTCCAGAGTCCGGGCAAAGGCTTTTGTGCTGGTTCTGGAAGATCCAGCTATCTGACGGACTCGACACCGAGCACTGCACTCCCTGAGGGGTAGTCGGTGGGGCGAACGGTTCTGGAGTTACGTGGATTACAGACGTACGGACAGACGGACACACAGAGACGTGGTGCGTTGGTGAATCGATGTTTGTCGACACTTTTGTAGACGGGAATGACTTTAGCTAATTTCATGGTTGTGGGAAAGATTCCAGTAGAGAAAGATAGGTTGCAAATGTGAGTGAACGGTTTGATTATTTAATCAATTATGTTTTTGATTAGTGTCATGTCAATGTTTGAACTATCGGTGGACTTTTTATTTTTAAATGTTTTTACCATATTCAGTATCTCATGTTCCTGTACACATTTGACAAAGATAGATTGTGGATTCCGGTTTACAATTTACAATTACAATTTACAATTTAGGCATTTAGCAGACGCTCTTAATCCAGAGCGACTTACATTAGGCAAGAACAGAAGTATGGGAATACATCACATATATAAAATGCATTTATCAAGAAACATGCATAAGCTAAGAACGTAACTAGAACATATCTATATAATGACACTATACATATTAACTATACATATATAGTTATGATTCTATAGTCCAAACCGTTTTCTCCTGGGTCTACTATCTCGTTTGCTAAAGTTGGACCGACATTTACAAAGAAGTAATTTAATTCATTGGCTATTTTTTGTCGTTGTCTATGGTTATGTTTTCTTTAGTGAAGTAGCTGGGATACTCCCCTTTTCCAATACCTTTTCGAATTATGTTGTTAAGGGTTTTCCATGTGGCTTTGATATTTCCTCTTTGTTGTTCTAATTGTTTTTGATAATAGTCTTTTTTACTGGATCTTATAATATTAGTTTATTTTTGTATGTCTTGTATCTTGTCTCAGCATCTTTTGTTCTTTGTTTTATGAATTTCCTGTAAAGGGTATTTTTATTTTTACAAGCATTCTCAATACCTTTGGTTATCCACAGGGTTTGTTGTTTGTGACCATGTGTAGTTAAAGTATGATGAAGTATGATGTACGATGATAAGAGCGCCCCTCACTTCACACAGGTGTGATTTTCAAGTTTATAATTCACAATAGACAACGTAGTTGTCATTGGTGGATTTATCATTTACTCTGTTTTTCCGTCATGGTTGCCAGTTCCCACCTGATGTCGTGAGGGAGTTCAGTCTGCTCCAGACCGTACTGAATAACTGCTAGCTTACATAACATCTTCAAACCAGGATTCACGTCTAGCACGTACAGGACGCTGGGCTTGTCTCTGTATCCTCGGAAGAGCACGATACGATCTCCCACCATGCAACAGGACATCCTGCCAATCGAAAACGGGAGTTTCCCCTTGGGCTCAACCTTCTTCCAGGAGAAGGTCTCTGGATTGAATTTCCACACATCATTGAGGGTTGTTTCTATTCCAGGGTTGTAGCCACCACATATGTACAGCTCTCCATTGTAGGTAAAGGCTGAATGACCACAGCGTCCTTCTGGAAGAAGCTGTGGAGATGGCATGCTCAACCAGAAGTTGGTCTCTGTGTCAAACACTCTGATGGTGTTGTGGGACTGACCCCTCACCCATCCCCCAAATACAAACATCTTGGTCCCGATGATGGTGGCTGAGTGACTTGATGAAACAGGTGGAGGAGTTCCGCTGGCATTAATCAAAGACCAGACCATTGTGCTGGTGTCCAACTTGTACATGTCATTAGTCCATCCAGTCAGCTGGTTCCATCCTCCACAGACAAACATGACCTTCCCCAAGACACAGGCTGAGTGGTCGTCTCTCCCCTCTGGAACTGTCCCAGAAACACTGGGCTCAAACCATCTGTGGGCGTCGACATCGAATGCATAAAGCACGTTGGAGTCGTTCCCCTGGACAGAAATACCATCGGCACTCTCCTCTATCTGAAACTTCACCACACCCCCCCAGATGTAGACGATGTCATCTATGAGCACAGCTGTGTGGAGCACACGGTTGGAGGGAGCCTCAGGGGGCTGTTCTTCTCCTCTTCCGGTTGTCACAGGAGGAGGCAACTGAGTCCAACGCAAAGACACTGTGTTGAAGACGTGCACTGCAATCTGGTCGCTGTCGATCAAGTTACAGTACCCTCCGAAGGGGTGTCCCACCGCTACGGCAGCATCGAAGGATCTCTTTGTTCCTCTGTTCAGGTGCAAGGTCCAGTGCCACATTTTGGATGATTACAACGGGTGAGTTTGAAAGTCCTCAAGTGTCTCTAACAATGCAGTTCTGTTCCATATTTGCATCTCCTTGACATGCATTTTTTTGGAGGACAATGTTTTGGCTGAGTGAGGGCAGAGAAGTGAAGATTAGTGTGGATTTTCGTCTTACACCGTCAAGAGCCGTCAACATCTTCTCTTATGGGGGTCCCTGGCATATATTTTTCAAATGTGGGTCCTTGACATGAAAAAGCAGTAGATGGTGACTGACCTGGGCTCCCAGAAGGTGAGTATGGAGGCCCCCCCAGCTCCGTGGCCCCTCTGGTTGTCATGGTTATCCACAAACACCAGGGCGTGTTCAGAGGGCATCAGTCCTTCACCCCATGACCTGACATCAAACAGACACCAGGGGGCATCAGTCCACAGCCTTCACCCCATGACCTGACATCAACAAGCGTTTGTTCACCACCAAAATGGTAAATGGTAAATGGTGCATTTATATAGCGCCTTTATCCAAGGCGCTTTACATAGATTGTGCATTACATTCACCCATTCACACACACATTCATACACCGATTGCGGCGGAAGCCATGCAAGGTACCAACCAGCACATCGGGAGCAATTTGGGGTTCAGTGTCTTGCTCAAGGACACTTCGACATGTAGACAGGAGGAGCCGGGATTCGAACCGCCGACCCATGGATCATTGGACGACCTGCTCTACCTCTTGAGCCACAGTCGCCCCAAGTGTCACTGTTGCACAGCCTAACACACAGCCACACACATGCCAGGGAGGAGGGCTTGTACAGTACAGTGCAGTGCAGTGCAGTGCAGTGCAGTGCAGTGCAGTGCAGTGCAGTGCAGTGCAGTGCAGTGCAGTGCAGTGCAGTGGAGTGCAGTACAGTACAGTACCACTGACTTCAGACGGGTCTGATTGTTTCCTTTTTTATCGGCCCAGCCCACAAATTACCATGCATTTTGGTAAGGTCGGCTTCGGGAAGAATTTTAGATCTCTATATTGTATTCACAGGAAAAAAAGAGGTTATGAATTGAACAGCTTTAAGGCCACATCTCTCCACCGTGCTCTTACGGGTCTTACCTGAGATCGGACAGCTTCTCCCCGTTCCACCTGCGGATCACAGAGCCCAGCTTGGCACCGTACTTGAACTCCGTAACGAGACCCAGCCCAAAGTACTGACTGGCCTTGACCGGCTCCCCACCCAGGTCTATGACCTGTGGGGGAGACAAGAGGCAGGGAGAGAACCAGTTAACTGTTTTACTACTAACTAGAGAGACAGCGAGCTCCACTTGCGACCGCGACGGGTCGCTTCGACGGCTGTCTGAGTCGTCGCAACGAGTGCCCATCGTCGCGGGTGCCTGACTCGTCCCGACGGGTCGCCACAGGTGCCCATCGTCTCGACGGGCGCCTGTTTTTGTCGGCGTTTCTGAGTCGTCGCGACGATTGCCCATCGTCTCGACGGGGGCCTGTTTTGTCGCGACGATTGCCCATCGTCTCGACGGGGGCCTGTTTTTGTCGGCGTTTCACCCGTGCGTCGGAGAACGGGCGCTCGTGCTCGCATCTGCCTCTCTCCCTCCTTCCCTCCATCCTATGTGTGTGCTTCCCCCCCCCCCCCCCACCCGACCGCCTCCCCCTGTGGGGTAGGGGGTCGGGTGGGGGTCCCTGCGGACCTTTGGGGGGGGGGGGGGGGTCCGGGACCCCTTGGGAATCCCTTTACGCATGCCTTCATTTGTCCCCGTGAATTGCTTCCATTATTTTAATCCAATAACCATATGTTGCATCACATTTTATCGATTGATATAACTTCAATAACCTCCGGAAATAAGGATTTTTTTTTATTCGATTTGAACGTTTAATGGCCTATTGAAAAGACAAGTGTTTATTTATTTTTTTCCTTTTACGCACGAGAGAGAGAGAGAGAGAGAGAGAGAGAGAGAGAGGGGGGGGGGAGAGAGAGAAAGAGAGAGCGCACGCACGCAGACGGAATGTGTTCACGCTCGTCCTTCTGGGGGGTCCCCGGGAGACCCCCCCAACGCAATAGATAACACAGAAATCACACTATACAATGCATTTACATTCAGCCGATCTACGAGCTCATATCTGCTTCTTTGCGAAAGCCGCGCATTGCGACGTATTCTGTCTGTCTGTCTGTCTGTCTGTCTGTCTGTCTGTCTGTCTGTCTGTCTGTCAGCGCACGCTGACAGACAGACATGTTTAAGTTTTCCATTGAACTATTCAGCACCGAAATAAATTACTCATCCATTCATTAATGCATTCATTCATTCTTTCATTCAATTTACTGCAGTGCAGCTGGTACCTTTCTCCCTCCACATTCTATGTAGGCCTATAGGTCCTCATTCACAACGGCGTTTACGCTCATACCGTTACGTAACGTGAGCGGAGCGTGAGCGGACAGGCATTTACGTGGATTCCCACATTACGTGGGAATTCATGAACTTGAACGTGAACTTGACGGTGACGTCGGATGGTCGGAATCTCCGCTAAAAGCTGCGCCAGCTCAGAGGGTCGTGTACTGCTTGCGTAGATTTATTCAGAAGGCTTTAGTCTTCATTCTGAATCAATTAAAATTCCCCAAATCTCAGATAAAATATGTAGGAATGTGTCCAAAACATTGGTCAGCACATAAAAAAATGATAGCTTATATAAAAGCCAAGTATCACTTGTATGCCTAAATGCAAGCATTCTAGAGGCAGGTTAGCCTAGAGTCCCATACAGAAACTGCCCCTTCAAGCCCGACACCTTTTTATTTATTTATTAGGATATTTCTAGCATGCGCGATTGCGCTGCTCACTTGACAGCTTTCTACTCGCAGTGCAACGCGTTGTGAGCTTGTAGATCGGCTCTCGCGGACTCGCGCTGCATGTTAAAAAACAAACTCACAATTATTATAAGAACATACACTTATCTGCATTCTGCACTGTACGAATCCAACGTTGTTTAGTGTAGTAATGCCTGCAGTAGGCCTATTGAAATTGTTTTGTTACGGAGCTCCTTTGAGTCACACTGTCGGTGTGTGTGTGTGTGTGGACAGTCCAATCTGGGTGAAATTCACATTGGAAAATGAATATAACGGCGAGCCTGGCCCGGACAGAACAGATTATTTCTATGGTTCACAGACATGCCGGTCTGACAGACAGACAGTAGTCACGAGGGCTAATTAGCCCTATAAAAATATAGAAGTCCACATTATTGCATCAGCGCGTGCAATTCGGCCAGTCATAGTTTTAAGCCAGTGCACCTTAATTAATTATAATATGGGGAACTTATAGCTAGGCTGTAGGCTACTATATTGATCTCATCATGAGATCAATCAAGTTTGGTGCCAAATGTCCCGTGAATCATTTTAATATGACGACATCATGAAATGAACCTGCACTTAGATCTGACAAAGAGGAGGCTACCCGCCGTATATGGTTGAAAATTTAAATAGCTATAGGCCTATGCCTACGTGTCCATGATCAGAACAAATCCATTCTCCACATGGCATTCAGACAGATGACAGTGAGATGATATTAATCTATTCCCCGCATGAATCAATGCAGCTCTGATAAAAATATCGGATATATATGTTTTACCTCTGCAAAGGTGTGAGTGAGCAATTGTTCAATAGAAAAGAAAAGGCTTTATAATATAATTGCCAAGTATAGGCTAGCTTGCTGCCTTGGTCCCGAACTTAAATAAATAAATGGCCAAGCTGCATTTTATACCGTAAGTCAGCTTGCCATTGCTGTAGCGGTGCGGAGCAGCGTTCACCGTTTTGTAAGCATGGGAAAATGATTTATATAGTTTAATGGTAGGCTATAGACAATATAAAGAATCACGCACAAATGTAATGGTATATGGATGTAAAAAAAGAGACTGCAGGTGGTGGTCGTCGCTCTGGCGCTTGACATGGTCAGATCATTTTCTTTTAATTTCCTGTCCTTTGATGGATTGAGTGTCAGTTTGTACAGTTTGTATGGTAGGCCTATAGTGGTATACTTTATACAATGGTGCAAAAACTTGTTTGTGGTCCTGTGGAATTATGAAATTAATAGAGGGCTATATTCATGATATATCTGCACAGCATGCACTGACTGACCGCGGCAGTATAGCCTAATTTCTTTCCAGCAATCATTTTTATTTAAATTTGTGAAGCCACTATACTGGAAAATATCATTATTTTGTTGCATTCCGTCAGGAGGACCTCTATTTCGTTTGAGCTGTAAGGCCTATAGTTCTTTTTTTTTTTTTTTTTACTGCTGTCTGCTGAGTCATGCTTGACGCCTTTTATGGTGTGAAATGGGGCGTGGATCAATGCAAATGAAGTTATCCGGTGATTTTCCGATCATTTGGCACCCGCTCGCATTCACCTGCGTACCTCACAACATACACCTGCGTACCTGTGGTACACACCGCTCTTTGAATTGCACGGCAAAACAACGTAGCGTGATCGGACGGAATTTCCCGCATATGTTTACGCTTCCGTTACGTTATCTATTGCGTTGGGGGGGTCTCCCGGGGACCCCCCAGAAGGACGAGCGTGAACACATTCCGTCTGCGTGCGTGCGCTCTCTCTTTCTCTCTCTCCCCCCCCCTCTCTCTCTCTCTCTCTCTCTCTCTCTCTCTCTCTCTCTCTCTCGTGCGTAAAAGGAAAAAAAAAAATAAACACTTGTCTTTTCAATAGGCCATTAAACGTTCAAATCGAATCAAAAAAAATCCTTATTTCCGGAGGTTATTGAAGTTATATCAATCGATAAAATGTGATGCAACATATGGTTATTGGATTAAAATAATGGAAGCAATTCACGGGGACAAATGAAGGCATGCGTAAAGGGATTCCCAAGGGGACCCGGACCCCCCCCCCCCCCCCCCCCCCCCAAAGGTCCGCAGGGACCCCCACCCGACCCCCTACCCCACAGGGGGAGGCGGTCGGGTGGGGGGGGGGGGGGGAAGCACACACATAGGATGGAGGGAAGGAGGGAGAGAGGCAGATGCGAGCACGAGCGCCCGTTCTCCGACGCACGGGTGAAACGCCGACAAAAACAGGCCCCCGTCGAGACGATGGGCAATCGTCGCGACAAAACAGGCCCCCGTCGAGACGATGGGCAATCGTCGCGACGACTCAGAAACGCCGACAAAAACAGGCGCCCGTCGAGACGATGGGCACCTGTGGCGACCCGTCGGGACGAGTCAGGCACCCGCGACGATGGGCACTCGTTGCGACGACTCAGACAGCCGTCGAAGCGACCCGTCGCGGTCGCAAGTGGAGTTCGCCCCTCCTGACTAACTAACTAACTAACCCTAACCCTTGACCGGCTCCCCGCCCAGATCTATGACCTGTAGGGAAGCAAGAGGCAGGGAGAGAATTGGTTGGTATGACGGTATCACATAAAGCACAGAGTGCCGAGCTTGTAGATCTGCTATTTTTGAAAAATCATGGAAATGTGGCGCAAATCTTTGAATATTCTTTCGTTTTTAACTCAAATCTTTGTTTCTGTGGGGTCCCTGGAATAGATAGATAACACATTTTGAGAAGGTGGTCGGCGGCCAATTACATATACGTTTTGGGGTCCTTGAACATGAAATAGTTTAAGCACCACTGATATAGAAACATAGGTTTTGCAGAAAAAACTGTCATGATTTTGAAAACCTTTTGTAGGTTCTGGTCAATGCAGAGCAACTTACAGTAAGTATTAAGAACAACCCATGATAATACAAATGCATAGAAATAGTCATCAAGAATCATAAGCAAGCTTATGATTCTTGATGACTATTTCTAGTCATCATAAGAACCTTTCATCTGTCTAACAGTAGAATATCTGTTCAATGAAACTATGAGAATACACGATATAGTGCTATGTCTACATAAAATGTGGTCCCCTAGGGTAGGTACACTCACAAAAAACATGCAGTAAACCTGGTCTCTAAACTGCCTCCCCCTGGCCAGCCGGGGCGCCTGATGGAGGGGAAAGGAACTGGTTGGAATAACGTGTTCCTTCCACGCGCTACGTCCAACCAGGGAAACTCCCCCCTGTCAGGTGTAAAGGAGCAACTTGGACACTAAGGCATGAAGGAAGCATGAGTTCAAGTCCGTTGAGCCCCATGTCCCCCATATATGGGGACTAGGTTGGCGGAGGGTGTGTAGAGCCCAGGATCACATTAGATAATTGACACAGGGGTGAAAAATGGGTTACAAAAATCGTGGGATAAAATTATATAAAAAAATAAAAAAAAGGCTAAGTTACATAAGTTGAGTTATTTGCATACAGGATATAGGGCAAGTCTTATGAGCTAAGATGGAGTCTGAAAAGGTGGGTTTTCAGACTACAGCGGAAGATTGAGGAGTGAGTCTGCAGTTCTGACTGCAATGGGGAGTTCATGTTCATTCCACAGTTTAGATTGAGGAGTGAGTCTGCAGTTCTGACTGCAACGGGGAGTTCATTCCACAGTTTAGATTGAGGAGTGAGTCTGCAGTTCTGACTGCAACAGGGAGTTCATTCCACAGTTTAGATTGAGGAGTGAGTCTGCAGTTCTGACTGCAACGGGGAGTTCATTCCATAGTTTAGATTGGGAGTGAGTCTGTAGTTCTGACTGCAATGGGGAGTTCATTCCATAGTTTAGATTCAGGAGTGAGTCTGTAGTTCTGACTGCAACAGGAAGTTCATTCCATAGTTTAGATTGGGAGTGAGTCTGTAGTTCTGACTGCCATGGGGAGTTCATTCCATAGTTTAGATTGGGAGTGAGTCTGTAGTTCTGACTGTAATGGGGAGTTCATTCCACAGTTTTAGAGCCAGAAGGCAGAAGAGAATATGAGATTAATCAACAGAAACTGGCCGAGACGTGTACAGTACCTCTTGGTAGACGAGAGGTCGCGACCCCGGAGGGAACCAGGCGGTGTTGAGGTGGTGCAGCCGGCCGTAGATGACCTGGAGGTCGTCGGGCCACATGTGTTTGCAGGCGTCCACCCTGAAGCCGGCCACGCCCATGTCCAGCAGGGTGTTCATGTAGCGCACGATGTGACCGCGCACGTGTTCCTGGTCCTGAGCCAAGTCCAGCAGACCCGCCAGGCGGCAGTTACGCACCTGGACCCACACACACACGCACGTACGCACGCACGCACGCACGCACGCACGCACGCACGCACGCACACAGATGTTTTTCTTTAATATACAGGGCATACTATTTATGTACAGTGGTGTGAAGTAACTAAGGATTTTACCCAAGTACTGTACTTAAGTACAATTTTGAGGTATTTGTACTTTACTTGAGTATTTCCGATTTCCAACACTTTCACCTTTACTACATGTCAGATCCAAATATTGTACTTTTGGCCATTTGAAAAATAGCCGATGTACAAGTTCACATCGGGACACATCCTGCACATCCTGTTATACTTTAGCTATCGAAAGATAGCAGATCTACAAGCTCATAGCGAGGCACCGAGTGCCGCGCTACGAGCTTGTAGGTCTGCTATTTTTGAAAAATCGTGAAAATGTGGGCCAAATCTTTGAATATATATTCTTTCAGAGCGAACGTTTTTAACTCAAATCTGTGCTACTGGGAGGTCCCTGGAACTACATATTTTCAGATGGGGGTCGGTGGCCAAATACAGATAATTCTGTGGGTCCTTGACATGAAAAAGGTTGAGAACCACTGACATAGAAACATGGGGGATTTTCAGAAAACTGTCAGGATTTAGAAGACATTTGTAGACTCGACCTCAGGTCTAAATGGGGGGGGGGGGGGGGGGCGAGAGGGGGAGAAGGGGGGGCGAGATGGGGAGGGGGGGGGGGGGGGGGGGGAGGTATATTTGCAGAAGGGAAGAAGAGAGAGGAAGAAGAGCAAACATATACATCTCTATCTGCGTCTACTTTACTAAAGGTTATCCTTCATAGCGGCGGTTTAAGAGGATCTATGATCACCTGATGGATGTCCTGGCGGTAGCTCTCGATGTTCCCGCTGGCGGTGGTGCATCTGTCATCGTTGAAGTGGCGCGCGGCGTAGGGCACAGATGGGAAGGCCCGGGCGCTGGCGTTGAAGTATGAGCCGCAGGTCGAGCGCTGCTGCCGGCGGCTGCCCCCCTGCTCCCCCTCCCCCTCCGCGCCAGATGAGCACATGTGATTGATGACCACGTCGGCGTAGATCTTCACCTGTGGGCGAGAAGAGAGTCAGGAGACGGTGGAGGTGGCAGCAGGTTGCAGGAGGGAGTCACACACACAGATCGGATGCACAGAGATTAAAATAGGGTGCATGTTGTATCCCAAAACACAGTTTATGTGTGTTTAAGGGACGATATAAACCAACGACCTCTGCATCCACGGGATGCACTAATGTACTACTGTACTGTTTTTTTGTTCTAGTTTATCTTGCTAGCTTTAGTTATAATAATCATTTCTTCTTCCGTTTTCTACATGAATATAACCACATAAAAACCATATAAAATGAAATGTGAGTTAAATGCTGCAATTTGTAAAAATGGCAAAATATGACTCCTAACGTGGTTGAAGTGGCACTCATAAAATGGGACTCATTTCTAAAAGACCATCCCTGCATCCTGGGACTCATTTCTAAAAGACCATCCCTGCATCCTGGGACTCAAATAAAAGACCATCCCTGCATCCTGGGACTCATTTCTAAAGGACCATCCCTGCATCCTGGGACTCATTTCTAAAGGACCATCCCTGCATCCTGGGACTCATTTCTAAAAGACCATCCCTGCATCCTGGGACTCATTTCTAAAGGACCATCCCTGCATCCTGGGACTCATTTCTAAAAGACCATCCCTGCATCCTGGGACTCATTTCTAAAAGACCATCCCTGCATCCTGGGACTCATTTCTAAAAGACCATCCCTGCATCCTGGGACTCATTTCTAAAAGACCATCCCTGCATCCTGGGACTCATTTCTAAAAGACCATCCCTGCATCCTGGGACTCAAATAAAAGACCATCCCTGCATCGTGGGACTCAAATAAAAGACCATCCCTGCATCCTGGGACTCAAATAAAAGACCATCCCTGCATCCTGGGACTCAAATAAAAGACCATCCCTGCATCCTGGGACTCAATTCAATTCAATTCAATTTTATTAAAGTGTCAAATCACAACAAGTTGTCTCAAGACACTTTACAACCACCCAGAGCAAGCAATATTGCGACAATGGTAACGAAAAACTCCCCTTTAGGAAGAAACGTCAGGCAGAACCCGACTCTAGGGTGGGCGGCCATCTGCCTCGACCGTGTCGGGGGAGAGGGGGGGGGGGGGGTAGAGGGGAATAGGAAGAAAGAATAGAAGAGAGACTCATTACATTGAAAACCTGTTTGCATGCTGCAGGTTTTACATTCGTTTAAAACCTGGGCCTGAAAATCCACCTTTCAGCACAAAGGGAGAAGAAAAGATTTTGTTTCAGTAAAAAGTGTACAGTATTTGTTAAAATGTGGTTTTTATGTGGACACGCCCACCGGTTCATTAAGTAGGCCTGTGCCTGGTTTTGTTTTTATGTGGACACGCCCACCAGTTCATTAAGTAGGCCTGTGCCTGGTTTGGTTTTTATGTGGACACGCCCACCGGTTCATTAAGTAGGCCTGTGCCTGGTTTGGTTTTTATGTGGACACGCCCACCAGTTCATTAAGTAGGCCTGTGCCTAGCCTCGGTCCCAGGCTCACTTAACTGCGAAAAAGAAGAGCCTGGTCACGACCTAAGGCAGAGAAGCTATCGAAAGGCGGGACTTCCGCCGTGTAACCCCCCCCGGAAGTTAACGTTTTTTGACCAATCGCAGCGTTGTGTTCCCGAAAATGTATTCCCGCTGAAATGATCATTGGGTGGGGACTAGTAAACACAGCCGCACCGCGTGACGTAGTTATCTTACACGCAACACTTCCGCCACTTCCGCTGATAGTCTTTTCAGCGTAGGTCTTGGCCAGGGTGGCCTGTGCCTGGTTTGGTTTTTATGTGGACACGCCCACCGGTTCATTAAGTAGGCCTGTGCCTGGTTTGCCTGCAAAATAACACTGACAGCTATGAGGTGACGAAAGCTTGACCTGCATAGCAACGGTTGCTGAAATATATGGATTGGCATTGATTGGACAATCTCCTTTTGGGGGTGGGGTTTAGCAAAAGGGCTAATTAGAGCACATTTTCCAACACTGATAATTTGATGACCGGCAGAAATGTTCTCTCCGGTGTAGGAGACAGAGCCGGTCTCATTTAGAAGCTGCACAGTCTTACTAACTGTTCGATATCGTGTTAATGTTAAATCACATCATCCCCGTCACTATCCTTTACCCCGGCGTTGTTGCACCTGCAGACCATGTCCCGGAGCTCCTGTTCCGTCCCGGAGCGGGAGCACAGCTTGTAGCTGACCGGCTGGTACCGCTCCCACCACGGCCTCCAGGGTTTAGTTATCACCACGTTCTCACTGGGAGGAGAGATCTACACACACACACACACACACACACACACACACACACACACACACACACACACACACACACACACACACACACACACACACACACACACACACACACACACACACACACACACACACACACACACACACACACACAGTCAGGCTGGTAGCGCTCCCACCACGGCCTCCAGGGTTTAGTTATCACCACGCTGTCACTGGGAGGAGAGATCTGATGGAACACACACGCAGACTAATAACAAAAAGACATTTCAGGAACAAGTCAGGCGCAGTATAGCTACCTGCACTCCGTCGAACCCGTTGGGGCCCAGGAACCTCTCGCATTCCTCTGCGATGTCGTTCCAGCGCCACTCGAACAGATGCACGATGGTCGACCCTCCGCCGCCAACCCGCCTCCTTGTCTGAGTGTTGTTGTTGTTGTTGTGGTGAAACTGGGCCAGACTCAACCCGAGACCCAACGCAACCAGGGACAGCTTGGTCCTCACCTGCTCCACACAATTCAATTCAATTCAATTCAATTCAATTCAATTCAATTCAATTCAATTCAATTGAGCTTTATTGGCACGTCGAGCCAACACGTCGAGCTCAAACGTTGCCTTCCACGCCAGGAAGCTCTCCATCGTGACCACCGTGCCTCTGAAAGCCACCTCTTCCGCCTGCCTCTCTCTCCGCCTCGCCGGCTCCTCCTCCTCCTCCCGTCCGTTTCTCTTCCGATCCACCGTTTCGTTCAGTTTCTCCTGAAGCGCCGACACCAGGGTGAACACCATCACCGTGCCCAGGTTCTCCTCGGCCTGTCGCGCAGGAACGCAAGGATGTCCTCCGCGTCGGAATCCTCCATGTTCTCCCGCCGTGAGTCCATCATCATCTCCCACAGCGGGGGCTCGTCCGGGTATCTCTCCACGTAGGTGAACTTCAGGGTCGCCTCCAGCGCCGCTTCGTGGCTTCCCCCACCGGCGGCGTCCGATGTTACGGTGATGGCAAAGCTGGCGGGCTGCTCCGACAGAACCGTGAAAGAACCCTCGTAGATGGACTCCACGGCCTCCAGCTCGTTTCTCTGCTCCTCTGCGTAATCTGTCATTTTTGATTTATTCTATCTGAAATTGTCTGACGTTGTTATTATTAGTTAACTCCATCGCGGCTGTGTGCGGACATGTGCGTGCTCACCACAGTGGGCTCACTGGCCACATTTACCACAAGCCCTGATTTACTATCATCCCTGATGATGGGATTTTGAGTGACCGAAAAAATGCACAATTTCATATTAGTCGCAATTATAACATGTATAATAAACCTTCTTTGGGTGGGGATACTTTCTCTATTTGGACTTGACATCCTGTGTGAGACTGTTGGTCTGACATCCTGTGTGAGACTATTGGTCTGACATCCTGTGTGAGACTGTTGGTCTGACATCCTGTGTGAGACTGTTGGTCTGGCATCCTGTGTGAGACTATTGGTCTGACATCCTGTGTGAGACTGTCGGTCTGACATCCTGTGTGAGACTGTTGGTCTGACATCCTGTGTGAGACTATTGGTCTGACATCCTGTGTGAGACTGTCGGTCTGACATCCTGTGTGAGACTGTTGGTCTGACATCCTGTGTGAGACTGTCGGTCTGACATCCTGTGTGAGACTGTCAGTCTGATATTGTATTGGGAAAAATACAAAACATTCTCCAAAGGATCTCATGGGTGAGATATTAGTTCTGGGGGGCCAGTTTTAGTCCCGGACCACCTGTGGTCTACCCCTGCTATAGCCATGTTATAGCCATGTTATATATAGCCATGTTATAGCCATGTTATATATAGCCATGTTATAGCCATGTTATAGCCATGTTATATATAGCCATGTTATAGCCATGTTATAGCCATGTTATAGCCATGTTATATATAGCCATGTTATAGCCATGTTATATATAGCCATGTTATAGCCATGTTATAGCCATGTTATAGCCATGTTATATATAGCCATGTTATATATAGCCATGTTATAGCCATGTTATATATAGCCATGTTATAGCCATGTTATATATAGCCATGTTATAGCCATGTTATATATAGCCATGTTATAGCCATGTTATATATAGCCATGTTATAGCCATGTTATAGCCATGTTATAGCCAGGTCACACAGATTGCGCACTGCCATAACCCTTGTCCCTAAACTATTGAGGCATTGTTTTAATTACCATTTTGGAAGAAAAAAAATGTAAAGAGAAAAGGAGAAATGTTTAGCAAAACAGTACAAAAATGCCAAAACGTTTTAGGCCTATGGGTTAACCTGATAAAATGCCAAAACGTTTTAGGCCTATGGGTTAACCTGATAAAATGCCAAAACGTTTTAGGCCTATATGGGTTAACCTGATAAAATGCCAAAACGTTTTAGGCCTATGGGTTAACCTGATAAAATGCCAAAACGTTTTAGGCCTATATGGGTTAACCTGATAAAATGCCAAAACGTTTTAGGCCTATATGGGTTAACCTGATAAAATGCCAAAACGTTTTAGGCCTATATGGGTTAACCTGATAAAATGCCTGATAAAATGTGCTCTTGTTTTTATTCTGGGATTGATTTCCTCTCCTATACATCATCAAACTCAGACTTGTTGCATCAAAACAAGTGTTGATTATTAAACTCTATAGTGTTTAGCTTCATGCATCATATTATTTACCAGCAGCAGATGGGGGGGGTGGGGGTGCAGATGGTGGTGGTGGGGGGGGGGGGGGGGGGGGGGGTTGCAGATGGTTTGTGATTAACAGTAGATTAATTATTGTTACAACACTGGCGTAATCAATGCCACGGTAATTTAGTAAGCAAGCAGCAACACTTAACCCATTCTGGACGGGAATGGTGTTTTAAGCATAATACTTTAGCTATTGAAAAATATCAGATCTACAAGCTTGTAGCGAGGCACTCGGTGCTTGTAGATCTGCTATTTTTTAAAAATTGTGAAAATGTGGCGCAAATCTTTGAATGCATATTATTTCACAGCGACTCAAATCTTTGCTTTTGGGAGGAGGTCCCTGGAACAACATATTTTCAGATGGGGGTCGGAGGCCAATTATACATATATTTTTGGGGGTCCTTGAACATGAAAATGTTTGAGAACCACTGACAGAAAACTGTCAGGATTTAGAAGACATTTGTAAAATCGAGCTCAGGTCTAAATTGGTTAAATGTGAATGAAATGTAGTTACGGTGATACATTCAGCTTGGCATGTTAAACCTCAGCAACATATTCAAAGTAGCTTGCATTATTTCACCATTAGTGTATATTGCTGCAACCTTAACTGCAACGATTAGTGTATAGTGCATGACGCATGATTCATGATAACTACTTTTTATATATGTGATGTATGCCATGCTTTTGTTATTGCTTAATGTAAGTCGCTCTGGATTAAGAGCGTCTGATAAATGCCTAAATTGTGAATTGTAAATTGTAGTGCTGCTACCTTAAAGGGACACTTCACCCTTTTTGCCAAAAAATATATATCAATGACGTTTATAAGATTTAGAACACTTTCCTGGCATTATTTTTTGTGTTATCTCTGGGTTTAGATATTTTAGATTAACGGGTGGCTCTGACGTCAGAGACACTCTTCCGTATTGCTACCGGACTACATTGTCTCCTCACACTGCAGCTAGACCAGCCCCAAAACACAGCCGTCACGGACACTGCGATTTGTTCCACCTACAACCTTCGTTGACCGCACCCCCACATGCGCATTTGTTATTGTGTTTGTGTCATGTCGCTGTCGTCAGCAGAGCAGCACCAGAGAGACGCGCTATGTTGCCACGAATCCCCCCCCCCCCCAACCCTAGATTTATTATAATGATATGAAGTGACTTGCCATAAACCATCCATTAACTCCCCATTCATCCAATTTGCATCTGCTTGTATTAAACAACATTAAACTCACCAACATTGCAGCTGTAGGGAAAGCTTGAATATCCACTTTCAAACTGCAAAGCTTTTGTTTCATAAAAATCCACCGAATCTTTTTCCCACTCAGCTCTGCACTTAGTTTTTCTTCTTTTTTAGTTCTATCTCACTACTAGAACTTTCTGACTCTGAGGTAGATAAGATTTTTGGCTGTCAACAGCATCCATTTGTTTTTTCAATGTTGTGGACGGGAGCGTGGTGAAATAGTTGCTAAGATACGATCTGCATAGTGATTGGCTCTGCTGCATGCCTATGAAGAGTACTGACCAATGAGCTGAGCCTAGCGCCCTTCCAGACACCAGGTTCCAGTTAGCCTGGCTAATAAGCCAGACTAATATCACACAACACTGTCGCGGTATATCAGTCTGGGCTGGCTCCACTTGGATTTCATTTCCCGGGGAACATTTTCTCTTTGACGCAATTGGTCAGAGCTACTGTCAGTCAAAAGTCTCAAGCGTTGAACGTCACTGTACCAAAGCCCGCCTATATTGCATACCGTGTCCCGATTGGTCCGACCTGTTCTCTGCTGTAGGAAAGAGGCGTGCTACTGAGCCTCGCCAGACCGTAATCCGCTGGTAGGCAACTTTTTTTTGCCAACGGCTGATTCGGTCTGGTTTATTAACCAGGCTAGGTTCCAGTGTCTTGCTTTCCTGTTCCTATAGCTCAGTCGGCTGCCCTTCTTATTACTGCATGGGAGCGAGTGACTGAGAATCACCATAACGCGCTGTCATTTTTCCACGAGACAAAAATACGGGATTAAGTGCGTCCCGTATCGGTTCATTACGGGACAGGTCTTTTAGTTGCCAAATACGGTACGATCGTATCTTAGCAACTATTTCACCACGCTCCGGTCCACAACATTGAAAAAACAAATGGATGCTGTTGACAGCCAAAAATCTTATCTACCTCAGAGTCAGAAAGTTCTAGTAGTGAGATAGAACTAAAAAAGAAGAAAAACTAAGTGCAGAGCTGAGTGGGAAAAAGATTCGGTGGATTTTTATGAAACAAAAGCTTTGCAGTTTGAAAGTGGATATTCAAGCTTTCCCTACAGCTGCAATGTTGGTGAGTTTAATGTTGTTTAATACAAGCAGATGCAAATTGGATGAATGGGGAGTTAATGGATGGTTTATGGCAAGTCACTTCATATCATTATAATAAATCTAGAGTTGGGGGGGGGGGGATTCGTGGCAACATAGCGCGTCTCTCTGGTGCTGCTCTGCTGACGACAGCGACATGACACAAACACAATAACAAATGCGCATGTGGGGGTGCGGTCAACGAAGGTTGTAGGTGGAACAAATCGCAGTGTCCGTGACGGCTGTGTTTTGGGGCTGGTCTAGCTGCAGTGTGAGGAGACAATGTAGTCCGGTAGCAATACGGAAGAGTGTCTCTGACGTCAGAGCCACCCGTTAATCTAAAATATCTAAACCCAGAGATAACACAAAAAATAATGCCAGGAAAGTGTTCTAAATCTTATAAACGTCATTGATATATATTTTTTGGCAAAAAGGGTGAAGTGTCCCTTTAATGTGGTTGTGTTTTAGCTGCTCTGCTGTGAACTGTAGGCTATATACGTTTAAACTGAATAGAATGTTATTATGTCCTCCTCCCCAGCCAACTGTTTTATGAACACAATTAACAGTATCGTGCATTTTGTGGTCAAGATTCTGCAACAAAGGGACTGTATAATAAGGCCTATTATAACAGACATAATTGAGTACATGGATAATGGTCTTATTAAGCCATTCTGGGCGGTAACCCCTTTTGGTGTTTTAAGCATACTTTAGCAGACCTACAAGCTCGTAGCGCGGCACTCGGTGCCGCGCTATGAGCTTGTAGGTCTGCTATTTTTCAGTAGCTAATTTTTTAGCTAATATTTTGAAAAATCGTGGAAAATGTGGCGCAAATCATTGAATGTATATTATACTGGGGGCGTTCCTGGAGCAAAATATTTGCAGATGCGGGCCGGGGGCCAATTACAATTATTTTTTTGACATGAAATATTGAGCACCACTGATCTAGAAACATGAGGTATTTCACAAAACTGTCAGGCCTAAATGGGTTAAAATGAAAGAAATGTGCTCTCAGTCTCTCTCTCTCATTAGTGGTAGTTTGGGAACTGAAACTGCATCTATAGTTTCTCGTTGATTGGTTCCCAAAGTGGGGTCTGGGGACCCCCAGGGGTCCTTGGGGGAGTTCCAGGGGGTCCCCAGCTAAATGATAGTTTGGAACCAAATGGACCCTTATGGGTCTGTAACTCTGAGTGTAGGCTACAAATTTGTACACTCTCAGTTAAATTATTAACAGTGGTTTTACGATATAAATTGGAGTCCCATAGATAGAAATATGCTTCTAAATCTCTGGACTGATCTGTGCAATCTTTAATACTTTTTTTTTTTTTACCTTTTGGTGATCATTAAAATGTCTAGAACATGTTTTATTTATTATTGTGAAAGATATCCCCCAAATTAAAATTATTAATTTATTATTATTTTAATAATTATTATAAATGTGCATAGCCTACATTTTGCATAAAACTTTTTTTTAAACATAATTTCCTCTGCAAAGTCCTAGTGGTACAAAGGTTGAAATCTGTTTTTTGCAAGTAGAAATATATATATATATATATATATATATATATATCCGGGTCTTAATGGGGGTCCACCGTAGCCTATTGCATATCAAACCAGCTGGGGGAGTGGGGGTCCATTAAATTAATATGTTTCTGAACCATTCACTGCTAGAGACTTATCGGAGTTACACTGACATATCTTTTCAAATGGGGGGGGGGGGGTCCGCAGCCTAATGAATGTCAATGTGGGGGTCCCTGACTTGAAAAGGTTTGTGACCCACTGCTGTATGTAGTTATAGAGGGGTGGTTATAACTTATAATGCGAACATAGTCAGCCACCTGTTCTGTCTACAAACAAAACACACACTTAACAAGTGTCTTTAGCAGTAAGCTACTATAACACCATTTACTCACCTTCATTCTTGCAACTTTACACTCTTGCAAGTTCTAACCAACACTTTGGCAGACTGCTACTAGTTGCAGCAGCAAGAAGAACTCTTCTAAAACAGAAAGTTTAGCAGCAGAGCACTGTGTCTGTCAGACACTCTGTCAAACTATGCTAAAGCTACACACTACAGTATGCTAACCTTGTGACCGATGCATTGTGGGAAATGTATGCTCCTTGAAATGTAGTTCTCAGCCAGTCCAGTGGTCCTCAAGGGGGTTCCAGGTGGTCCCCAATGATGTTACTGCTACATGATGGAGAGTTGGTAACCAAATGGACCCTTATTAGATCTTTATAACTCTTGGGAGCATACAATGAAACCAAATGGACCCGTACAAGAGTTACATTATTGTTAAACATCTGGCATTATTTAATTCTACACAAAGTCTACACATAATTAGATAATGTAGAAGAATTGTTATTTTGATCAACGTTTGTCCCGTTATCTCTCCTAATGGTACCAACATCAATACAGCCTGTTATCTCTCCTAATGGTACCAACATCAATACAGCCTGTTATCTCTCCTAATGGTACCAACATCAATACAACCTGTTATCTCTCCTAATGGTACCAACATCAATACAACCTGTTATCTCTCCTAATGGTACCAACATCAATACAACCTGTTATCTCTCCTAATGGTACCAACATCAATACAACCTGTTATCTCTCCTAATGGTACCAACATCAATACAACCTGTTATCTCTCCTAATGGTACCAACATCAATACAACCTGTTATCTCTCCTAATGGTACCAACATCAATACAACCCGTTATCTCTCCTAATGGTACCAACGTCAATACAACCCGTTATCTCTCCTAATGGTACCAACATCAATACAGCCTGTTATCTCTCCTAATGGTACCAACATCAATACAGCCTGTTATCTCTCCTAATGGTACCAACATCAATACAGCCTGTTATCTCTCCTAATGGTACCAACATCAATACAGCCTGTTATCTCTCCTAATGGTACCAACATCAATACAGCCTGTTATCTCTCCTAATGGTACCAACATCAATACAGCCTGTTATCTCTCCTAATGGTACCAACATCAATACAACCTGTCATCTCTCCTAATGGTACCAACATCAATACAGCATGGAAATGTGGACAAAATCTTATCTTACGTTTTGGGTCTGAGAGGCTAAATGTCATCAAATGGTGGTCCATGGCTCAAATGCTCAATACATAATGAAAACCACTAGAATAGGCTGTATTTCAGGCATTCGCCCCCAAAAAAAGGGGGGGTGAAATGTTTTTTCTCTTAACCTCTGAATCGGTCTTGAGAGATTACTGTGAGTAACCCTTACAGGTCCATTTGGATTTTTCACAAAAATATCCACCACTTAGCAAACATGGCGATGACCCCCATAGAACATGAACATCAAAAATTAAATGAGTGGGGAGACAATACACATACCTTGGATACATTTATTTCATGAATGGCAGGACCTTTACAGGCCTGCTTGATGTTTTTTTACTTCAGTTTTTATTATTTTGTTTTCAAACAACAAGTGTGATTCTCAGAACTTCAGATAGACATGACAGGTGTTTTCCTCCGTTGGGTTCACTCTCTCCTCCTCATCCTGCTACAGGATCACAGATATCCCAGGGATTCTTGAGGACAGCTTAAAAAAAAATATTCTCCAGCAATTTCCCAGAGCCTTGTGTGTTGGGTTTGTTTGCCTGCCATTGTGTGTGTGTATGTATGTGTGTGTGTGTGTGTGTGTGTGTGTGTGTGCATGTGTGTGTGTGCATGTGTGTGTGTGTGCTCACGCGTGAGTGCGTGGTATTGTCGGAGCTTGTTGACACCCAACCATCTGCCGCTCAGTCAATCTAGCCCATTGAGACCCGAGACTGGATTCTACAAATGTTTTCTAAAATCACGAGTTTTCTGAAAAAGACTATTTTATGACAAAGGAAGCACCCCAAAAATGATCTGTATTCGGCCGCTGACCTCCATCTGAAAAGGTTTTGTAGCAGCCAGGGACCGCTCAGAAGCAAAGGTTTTAGTGTAAAAACAAAAAAGAATTGCTATGAAAGAATTATAATTATATTCAAAGATGTGAGACACATTTTCACGATTTTTCAACAGCTATTAAACAGCGTATTCATGTCCTCACTGTATTGCATTACTGCTATTATTTTTAATGTTTATGCCTTGCTTTTCTTTTTTTTTCTCTGTAAAGCACTTTGAGCTGCATTTCATGTCATGAAAGGTGCTATACAAATACAATTGTATTATTATTATTAAAGTTTAAAATACTGGTTCAAGTGGTTAAAAGCTATGAGGCGACCCAGATGCCTTCCAGGTCTCAAAGGGCTAGAGCTCAAATACATTTTCCCATCTCTCTATATTTACTCGTCTGTCTGAAATGAATCGGTGATGAGGAGAGAGGTGGCGATGATGGATTCTACTCATCCTCCTCGACAACACCTTCACAACGTTTCCAATTATCATCATTTGACCGAGTGGGGTGGGAGGGGGTGGGAGGGGGGACAAAAAAGGGCGGAATGTCAAATAGATAGTTTGAATTAAAAGTTTTATTTAAACAAAACACTAGACAAAACAAAAAGAGAAAACACACACACACAAAAATGATAGCCTTTTCCGACAAGCCATCACCTCTGCGATTGTAAACCTGCAAGTCAGAGTCAGACAAGACAAGAAAGAGGGTATTGTAAAAAATTAAGTTTTACACATTCCAAAATACCATCAGGATTCCCACACATCTTTTACCAATGAATGAAACGGCCGCTAATTGTTTAATCAAACGATCGACTCTGCTTAATACGCTATACCCGACATTTGTTTAATGCGTTTAATTCGCCGTTTTAAAATAATTAAAAAGAAACAGCGGATTTATCTGGGACCTGATGACAAGGCCGTCAGGTTATGGTGACGAAACCGGAAATTAAGTCAACCTCTGGGCTGCTAGGGCTTCTGGGAAATTGAGCCCAATGCAAGTGGACGGGGGGTTTGTCTGGACTACAACACCTCTTGGAGGCGGATCTTGTAGCGCATTGTCATGGCCGCTGGTGATGATGATCAAAACAAGCCGACGGACTATTTTTCGCCGGATTTTCGTCGCTGAAAGCTGCAAATACTTCAGCGTATGCTCTAAAGGTAATAAAACAATCTCGGCAGCGTAGAATATTTGATTAAATAGCGGGTAAAGCGTTTTATGGAGTCAAACTGTTCATTTATAATACATTTGAATGATCCACCCTAAACCGTGGTTAAATCCGCCCTCCGCAGGTCTGTAATAGCAATCATTCAGCTCCATAATGAGTCTCTTACTCCTGTGTGCCACAACGCCCAAAGACAGGCAGTGTGGAAACACTGAAGCATAGAATATAGAATGCTATCATTATATTCCACATTTTGGAATAGAATATAATTTTGGATCACACTGCAGCACGTGGTGAGCTTGTAGATCTGTTATTTTGCTGGCGTACTGTACTGGTCTGGTACACATTAGGCTGCAATAACGCTGCTCGTTTGGCGAATAACGACTTATGTTACATGTTTTGGAAAAAACGTTTTTTTTATTAACAAAATCAATAGAGCACCGAAGTCTGATATCGGTAGAGGGCGCTAAGTCCACGGGTTCATGTACTTTATTATTTGCATTGTAATCCCCATAGGAGGATTTTAGATCGCCTCATATAAGAACTGTGTTTGAAAAATAAACATGTCATCCAGGCCGTTTCACTCATATGGATTATCCATGTTGTTCTCCATAGAGAAATGACTTCCGTGAACCAGGCAGAACCAGGGGATGAGTGGGTGACTTCGGCGCTCTATAGCCAAAAAACAATGCAGCCAACAATTTCTTCCAGGACCAAATGATAAATTCCAAACTTTTTTCCAGGACTGGAAAATGTTTTTTTTTCATTCTTTTTTTTCATTCCCCCCCCCCCCCCCTAATTTCATGGCCCATGCTTGTTTACAGATGTTGTAGTTTAATAATTACATGCGTTAGATTAAAAAGGTTACATTTAATTTAAGTGCAACTTCATATGATACAATCTTCTGGTCAAAAGGATATGCCACAGGACAAGGATACGAAACGGTCCCTTGCTGAGCCACAACGTCACAAAGGGTTGACGTCTTCAATAAATAAAGTGCAAACAAGACAACAGCCAACAGTTACAATGACAGTAGAAGCAGCTGCAACATCAGAATGACTTTGGCCTCTAACACAGTGGTGGAAAGTATCTACTGTAATGTAGGGGTGACTTTGGCCTCTAACAGTGGTGGAAATATCTACTGTAATGTAGGGGTGACTTTGGCCTCTAACAGTGGTGGAAATATCTACTGTAATGTAGGGGTTAGGGTTAGGGTTTTGGCCTCTAACACAGTGGTGGAAAGTATCTACTGTAATGTAGGGGTTAGGGTTAGGGTTTTGGCCTCTAACACAGTGGTGGAAAGTATCTACTGTAATGTAGGGGTTAGGGTTAGGGTTTTGGCCTCTAACACAGTGGTGGAAAGTATCTACTGTAATGTAGGGGTTAGGGTTAGGGTTTTGGCCTCTAACACAGTGGTGGAAAGTATCTACTGTAATGTAGGGGTTAGGGTTAGGGTTTTGGCCTCTAACACAGTGGTACAAAGTATCTACTGTAATGTAGGGGTTAGGGTTAGGGTTTTGGCCTCTAACACAGTGGTGGAAAGTATCTACTGTAATGTAGGGGTTAGGGTTAGGGTTTTGGCCTCTAACACGGTGGTGGAAAGTATCTACTGTAATGTAGGGGTTAGGGTTAGGGTTTTGGCCTCTAACACGGTGGTGGAAAGCATCTACTGTAATGTAGGGGTTAGGGTTAGGGTTTTGGCCTCTAACACGGTGGTGGAAAGTATCTACTGTAATGTAGGGGTTAGGGTTTTGGCCTCTAACACAGTGGTGGAAAGTATCTACTGTAATGTAGGGGTTAGGGTTAGGGTTTTGGCCTCTAACACAGTGGTGGAAAGTATCTACTGTAATGTAGGGGTTAGGGTTAGGGTTTTGGCCTCTAACACAGTGGTGGAAAGTATCTACTGTAATGTAGGGGTTAGGGTTAGGGTTTTGGCCTCTAACACAGTGGTGGAAAGTATCTACTGTAATGTAGGGGTTAGGGTTAGGGTTTTGGCCTCTAACACAGTGGTGGAAAGTATCTACTGTAATGTAGGGGTTAGGGTTTTGGCCTCTAACACAGTGGTGGAAAGCATCTACTGTAATGTAGGGGTGCATGATTATGAAATTATGACCGATATCCAATTATTTGCAGGGTCATATCTGCCGATACCGATTCTGATATTATACAGAGGACCACAATGGAAACAAGCCAATAAGGACCTATAGGGGCTTATTGGCCCCCAAAGCCTGTTAATAAAGTATTAAATCAATCAATAAATAAATAGTATATACTCTTCAAGTGTCTGTTTTCACAACTGAATGAGATGAGTACACACATTAAAACGTAGAAAAATGTAAAGTTTATTTTTACTTAGGATTTTACATCGCATTTGATTTGGCTTTTGTTCTAGACTAGAGGTACTAGACACTTTGGATTTATATTGATCTCATTGATGATTTTAAATGTATTTCAAAATAATTTTGCGAGTGAAAACCGATTAAATAATCTGTATTATTTTAAGACCGTTCCGATATGGCATTTTTATCCCATTTGTATGGCCGATTCCGATTATGCTACCGATTAATCGTACATCCCTAAATGTGCATTTAACTTTTTGAGGTAGTTTAGAGCAGGGGTTCTCAACCCGTGGGTCGCGACCCCTCGGGGGGTCGCCAAATTATTTTAGGGGGTCCCCAAATTATTTTCCAAAAAAAGAAAAAGAAAAAAAGGTTTCTTTTTAAATTTTATTTTCACGATTTTTCAAAAATAGCAGACCTACAAGCTCATAGCGCGCCACTCGGTGGCGCGCTATGAGCTTGTAGATCTGCTATTTTTCAATAGCTAAATTATAACAATGCTTAAAACACCAAAAGGGGTTCCCGCCCAAAATGGTTTAAGGTTATTGTAGCAGTCAATTTATATTGGGGGTCGGGAGGGGGCGGGGCGGGGGTCCCGAGACATTGCCAAAGCATTTCCGGGGGTCCCCGGCCAAAAACGTTGAGAACCCCTGGTTTAGAGCATCTCCAATGTTCAATACTTTTACTTCTATTCCACTAGAGGGAGGCAGATACTGTACTTTTACTCCACTACATTTATTTGAAAACAAACTACAGTTACTTTTAAGTGGTTAGTGTATTTATTTAAATGTATTTTGTTATTGATGGACACTGGACATGTGAAAATAGATGATCTACAAGCTCACTTGAGCAATTTTCAAAAGATTGTTTTAATATACATTTTAAAATGGGCATAACGAATACTTTGTACTTTTTGTACAATTTTTTTATACCAATACTTTTGAACTCAAATAAATGTTGAATTCCGGACTTTTACTTCTATATTACAGTACTGACACTTTACTTAACCCATTTAGACCTGAGGACAATTCTACAAATGTCTTCTAAATCCTGACAGTTGTCAGTCATTCTGAAACATATGTCTTCTAAATCCTGACAGTTGTCAGTCATTCTGAAACATTTTAATGTCAAGGACCCCCAAAATGTATTATGTAATTGGCCGCCGACCTCCATCTGAAAATATGTTGTTTCAGGGACCACCTCAGAAGAATATATATTCCAAATTTGCGCCACATTTTCACGATTTTTCAAAATTAGCAGATCTACAAGCTCTTAGCACGGCACTCGGTGTCACGCTATGAGCTTGTAGATCTGCTATTTTTCGATAGCTAAAGCATAACATAATGCTTACAACACCAAAAGGGGTTCCCGCCCAGAACGGGTCAAGTGAAAAAAGCGAGTAATGTTTTTCTTTTCCACCACTGTTAAACACTTCATGTTGTTTATTAAAGTGTCCTCTGTCTCTCCCACCCGTTTACCTCAGCGTCTCCTCGCTCCCTTCTTGGCGTCGCCGGCGTCTGCCTTGGGCCTCGCTGACCTGGCAAACTGCTGTGGGCTCAGAGTTAAGGACCTTTACAATGTTTAGCAGACGCTCTTAATCCAGAGCGATCTAGAGCAAAAGCAAGAACTACACATGATCAACACATCAAATACATAAGACAATTGTCATCAGGGTCAGGACCTGGTGGAGTTTAGGGCCAGGACCTGGTGGAGTTTAGGGTGAGGACCTGGTGGAGTTTAGGGTGAGGACCTGGTGGAGTTTAGGGTGAGGACCTGGTGGAGTTTAGGGCGAGGACCTGGTGGAGTTTAGGGTGAGGACCTGGTGGAGTTTAGGGTCAGGACCTGGTGGAGTTTAGGGTCAGGACCTGGTGGAGTTTAGGGTGAGGACCTGGTGGAGTTTAGGGTGAGGACCTGGTGGAGTTTAGGGCGAGGACCTGGTGGAGTTTAGGGCCAGGACCTGGTGGAGTTTAGGGTCAGGACCTGGTGGAGTTTAGGGTCAGGACCTGGTGGAGTTTGGGGTCAGGACCTGGTGGAGTTTGGGGTGAGGACCTGGTGGAGTTTAGGGTCAGGACCTGGTGGAGTTTGGGGTCAGGACCTGGTGGAGTTTGGGGTCAGGACCTGGTGGAGTTTAGGGTCAGGACCTGGTGGAGTTTAGGGTCAGGACCTGGTGGAGTTTGGGGTCAGGACCTGGTGGAGTTTAGGGTCAGGACCTGGTGAAGTTTAGGGTCAGGACCTGGTGGAGTTTAGGGTGAGGACCTGGTGGAGTTTAGGGTGAGGACCTGGTGGAGTTTAAGGTCAGGACCTGGTGGAGTTTGGGGTCAGGACCTGGTGGAGTTTGGGGTCAGGACCTGGTGGAGTTTAGGGTCAGAACCTGGTGGAGTTTAGGGTCAGGACCTGGTGGAGTTTAGGGTGAGGACCTGGTGGAGTTTAGGGTGAGGACCTGGTGGAGTTTAGGGTGAGGACCTGGTGGAGTTTAGGGTGAGGACCTGGTGGAGTTTAGGGTGAGAACCTGGTGGAGTTTAGGGTGAGGACCTGGTGGAGTTTAGGGTCAGGACCTGGTGGAGTTTAGGGTCAGGACCTGGTGGAGTTTAGGGTCAGGACCTGGTGGAGTTTAGGGTGAGGACCTGGTGGAGTTTAGGGTCAGGACCTGGTGGAGTTTAGGGTCAGGACCTGGTGGAGTTTAGGGTCAGGACCTGGTGGAGTTTGGGGTTCAGATCAAGTCAAACCAAGGAATCAGAGAGAGTCCGATCGAGGCCAGATCAAATTAAAGTCATATGATAACTAGTCAGATCTGGCCCAGAATAAGCTGTATTATTATTTCAACTGTTGAAGACAGTCCTGGAAATGACGTAAAGATCATCCCCATATGGGCTGTGATCTGGACTAGTCCTGAACGTAAAGATCATCCCCATATGGGCTGTGATCTGGACTAGTCCTGAACGTAAAGATCATCCCCAAAGATGGAGTCTGAAGAGGCGGGTTTTCAGACTACGGCGGAAGATTGAGGAGTGAGTCTGCAGTTCTGACTGCAATGGGAAGTGTATTCCATAGTATTGGAGCCAGAAGGGAGAAGAGTCTGGGACGTGTGGAGCGTTGTCCTGGGTGTTTTAGAGAAGGGAGAAGAGTCTGGGACGTGTGGAGCGTTGTCCTGGGTGTTTTAGAGAAGGGAGAAGAGTCTGGGTTGTGTGGAGCGTTGTCCAGGGTGTTTTAGAGAAGGGAGAAGAGTCTGGGACGTGTGGAGCGTTGTCCTGGGTGTTTTAGAGAAGGGAGAAGAGTCTGGGACGTGTGGAGCGTTGTCCTGGGTGTTTTAGAGAAGGGAGAAGAGTCTGGGACGTGTGGAGCGTTGTCACGGCTCTGCCAGCCTCTGTGTTAAAAATAATAAAAAAGCCACCTCCAGTGGGAGGAAACTGAGCCCTCGATCCCCACAGATGAGTGTTTGACCTCCATCAGACGCTCCACAAATCCCAACACTTCCTTTGATCGATATTAAATAATGTTCTTCTGATGTCGCAGGTTTCAAAAAAAGGAATTTAAGAAGCCACTGACTGTGAAAGATCCAACGTCGCTGAACCAATTTAACCCATTTCGACCAGAGGACGATTCTAAAACAAAAATGTCTAACAGTTTTCTGAAAAACCTGTTTCTGTCAGTGGTGCTCAACCCTTTTCATGTCAAGGAACCCCAGAATTATCTAGCAGATCTACAAGCTCGTAGTGCGGCACTTGGTGCTGCGCTATGAGCTTGTAGATCTGATATTTTTTTTCAAAAGCTAAAGTATAACATAATGCTAAGAGGGGTTCCCGTTCTGAATTGGTTAAAGATGGTTCTCTGGCAATAGTGGATGGACTACAGTATAGTTTTGCCATTTTGGGCGGGAACCCCTTTTGGTGTTTTAAAGGATTATGTTATACTTTAGCAATTGAAAAATAGCAGATCTACAAGCTCATACGAGCTTGTAGGTCTGCTATTTTTGAAAAATCGTGAAAATGTGCCTCAAATCTTTGAATATATATTCTTTCAGAGTTTCAGTTTTTAACTCAAATCTTCTCTGCTTCTGGGGTGTCCCTGGAACAACATATTTTCAGATGGGGGGACGGAGGCATATTACATATAATGTTTGGGGTCCTTGACATGAAATATTGAGAACCACTGATATAGAAAAAATATAATTTTAAAAATACATTTTTTTAATTTTTCGACGTCAGGCGTAAATGGGTTAAAAGAAAACTCATGATGTGGATCTAAAAAGGGTCTCTGGATGTCTGCCTGAAAAACAGAGGTACGGAGACCTCACGCCTCCCCGTGTTCCTCCAAATCCTCCGGACTAAACAGAATAATCCTGCTAAATCTCAAAGGGGTCGTCTTCTTTGTTTTTTATCTCTACATCAGCATTTTAAAATCTTCAGTGCAGACTACGGTACATGTAGTCGCTGTTGGGCACAAAGCTTGTATGCAGTCGCGTGCACAGATAGACACTAGGGGGTGCTAGAGCACCCCCTGCCCTTTTGGCAATGTGCCCTTTTGAAAAAAAAAGAAAAAAAAAAGATTTTTCAAAAATAGCAGACCTACAAGCTCATAGCGCGCCACTCGGTGGCGCGCTATGAGCTTGTAGATCTGCTATTTTTCAATAGCTAAAGCATAACATAATGCTAACACCAAAAGGGGTTAGTCAGGCCTGAATGGAAATTGCAAGTGAGATTTGTGTTTAGTAATTATTGTACATTACATTTTTATTAGGGTGATTTTGCCGCTCCGCCCCGGAATAGTTTCGACCAAAACGAACGCCTGCGCAGTTTGCCACGCACTAGGCCTGTCGCGGTGGTAGAATGTCCCCACCGTTTCCGCCGGGCTCCTCAACAAATGCTTGTCAAATAAAACGCTGCTATCAGGGGGGCAAGTAATGTACCCGCCCACCGGGAACACCGTGACATGGCACAGTGACATGTCACAGACTCCATCATGGCCCGTAGCACTTGCCCTAGCCCCTTAGATCAGGGGTTCTCAACCCGTGGGTCGCGACCCCTCGGGGGGGTCGCCAAATTATTTTAGGGGGTCCCCAAATTATTTTCAAAAGAAAAAAAATAATATTTTTTTTATTTCTTTTTCACGATTTTTCAAAAATAGCAGACCTACAAGCTCATAGCGCGCCACTCGGTGGCGCGCTATGAGCTTGTAGATCTGCTATTTTTCAATAGCTAAATTATAACATAAATACATAATGCTTAAAACACCAAAAGGGGTTCCCGCCCAAAATGGGTTAAGGTTATTGTAGCAGTCAATTTATATTGGGGGTCGGGAGGGGGCGGGGCGGGGGTCCCGAGACATTGCCAAAGCATTTCCGGGGGTCCCCGGCCAAAAACGTTGAGAACCCCTGCCTTAGATAACACTTTATGTAGACTTAGATAGTATTTTAAACATTCTTATAGCTTGTTACGTAGACAGCACTAGAATTGCATTTTATGTAGTCATAGCACTTTATAGTACATATGTATAGTATAATATAGTATAGTATGTATAGTGTATAGTTTCATTATATAGATATTCCACTGTTACATTCTTAGCTTACGCATGTTTCATGATAACTACTTTTTGTGTATGTGATGTATTGCCATGTTTTTTGTTCTTGCTTAATGTAAGTAGTTCTGGATTAAGAGCGTCTGATAAATGACTACATTGTAAATTGTCTACCACACATAGAAATAGAAATGTGTCTAGCACAGGGGCCAACTCCTATCAATAATACACTTGTGAGCTTGTAGATCTGCTATTTTTCAATAGCTAAAGCATAACATAATGCTAACACCAAAAGGGGTTCCCGCCCCAAAATGGGATAATACACTTGTGATCTTGTAGATCTGCTATTTCAAGGTTTTTTTTTTAGAAAGCTTTTGAAAGTGAAAGTCTGTCTGAATAATATTGTTCCATTTCCTGAAAACAAATCTTTTCTACATAAAGGGTTTCCAGCCGACGGTGACAACCCAATAGTTCTGTGAACACGTCGTGTCTGGCTTCTAATAACAGGTCATTATAATGTTTAACTTCCATTCGTGGTTATTCCAAAAAGCCTTTTGATCCTTACAATCTAAGATGGCCTTCTTTATAAAGAAACGCTGCTACGGTTCTCGTTGGGCCTGTTCAAATGGAGGTTTAACCCATTTAGACCCGAGACCAGATTCTACAAAATGTCTTCTAAATCATAACAGTTTTTCCAATGTTTGTGGTTCTCAAACTATTTCATGTCAAGGACCCCAAAAATTATATATAATTGGCCGCCGACCCCCCATCTGAAAATATGTTGTTCCAGGGACTCCTCCAGAAGCAAAAACGTTCGCTCTGAAAGAATATATTTTCAAATATCTGCGCCACATTTTCACGATTTTTTCAAAAATAGCAGACCTACAAGCTCGTAGTGCGGCACTCGGTGCCGCGCTATGAGCTTGTAGATCTGCTATTTTTCAACAGCTAAAGTATAAGATAATGCTTAAAACATCAAAAGGGGTTCCCGTTCAGAATGGGTTAACGCGTCCCTCCAGGCACAGGGACACTTCAAAAGGTTCCCCCATTCAAAAGGACATAATGGTGTTAACGCTGTCCCACACATCCACAATGTCAAGGTTTTGTGAACATCTTAGAAAACCTGCCGTGCATCAGTCGGCCTGTTGTATCCTATCGTGACAGATCACAGAAAATAAACAAATGTTCTGAAATCGACAACTAATGTGTTGATCTGACGTTTTAGCAACAGCACGGACTGAGTGACCTTGTGGTTAGAGCTCTTCTTTCTTTCTCAAGAAACTAAATCTAAATGCCGCAAATAAATATGGGTATTTATTCTTCTGAGAGAATGTATCAATACATCAATGTATCAAGTATCAATACTGCATTAACTCATTTAGACCTAAGTTTGATTCTACTTTTGATGTCTTCTAAAACTTGACCGTTTTTCTGAAAAACCCATGTTTCTATGTCAGTGGTTCTCAAACATTTTCATGTCAAGGACCCCCAAAAATGAAATTGACCACCGACCCCCATCTGAAAATATGTTGTTCCAGGGACCCCCCAGAAGCAAAGATTGGAGTTAAAAATGTTTGCTGTGAAATATATTCAAAGATTTGTGCCACATTTGACGATTTTTCAAAAATAGCAGACCTACCAGCTCATAGCATGGCACCCGGTGCCGCGCTATGAGCTTGTAGATCTGCTATTTTTAAATAGCTAAAGCATAACATAATGCTTAAAACACCAAAAAGGGTGCCCGCACAAAATGGGTAAAACTCGGCAGAACTACTAATACTGCTAAAGGACTAATTGAAAAAAGAAATGAAAAATAGGTGTAAGTGAAAAGAGAACAAAGAGGTCTTAAATTCGCCCCCAAAAAATGTAATATCAGACCGGAGGACAAATTGGTTATTGTATATTTGGATGGCCATTAGCATGGCTACTCTCCTGGGGTCCAGGAATTATTTTTGGGAACTGTTGAGACGGTGAGCGGACCTCATTTATTCTTTTTTTGATCCCGTACCCGTCAAAATGTTGGGATCATTGTACGCGCGTGCACCTCTGGACCCAAAGAGGTGCACCTCTGGACCCAAAGAGGTGCACCTCTGGACCCAAAGAGGTGCACCTCTGGACCCAAAGATGTGCACCTCTGGACCCAAAGAGGTGCACCTCTGGACCCAAAGAGGTGCACCTCTGGACCGAAAGAGGTGCACCTCTGGACCCAAAGAGGTGCACCTCTGGACCCAAAGATGTGCACCTCTGGACCGAAAGAGGAGGTATAAATGTAAAGGATACCTCCACCAGGGGCCTGTGGTGGAGGAGGTATAAATGTAAAGGATACCTCCACCAGGGGCCTGTGGTGGAGGAGGTATAAATGTAAAGGATACCACCACCAGGGGCCTGTCGTGGAGGAGGTATAAATGTAAAGGACACCTCCACCAGGGGCCTGTCGTGGAGGAGGTATAAATGTAAAGGACACCTCCACCAGGGGCCTGTGGTGGAGGAGGTATAAATGTAAAGGATACCTCCACCAGGGGCCTGTGGTGGAGGAGGTATAAATGTAAAGGATACCACCACCAGGGGCCTGTCGTGGAGGAGGTATAAATGTAAAGGATACCACCACCAGGGGCCTGTCGTGCAGGACGTATCCGTTGGTGTCCCTCAGGGCCTTCTGGGCGCTGCGCTCGCTGGGGAGTCCCACGAACGCCTGTCCTTTCATCCTCCCCTCCTTCATTAGGACAATGTCAAACCTGAGACAGACAGAGACACACGCTGCTATCAATCACTAGCCCACTGAGACCTGAGCACCAGATTCCACAAAATGTCTTTTTATTTTTATATCCCACGATTTTGTAACACATTTTTTCACCCCCTGTGTCAATTATCTAATGTGATCCTGGGCTCTACACACCCTCCGCCAACCTGGGGAGAGCAACGGACTTGAACTCATGCTTCCTTCTATGCATGAGGAAATTTCATAAATTAGAAAACAAATGTTTAGGAATTGTTAGTGAAACAAGCTCAAGAGCTATGAGCTTGTAGATCTGCTATTTTCACTAGTTTGGTGTCCCGGAGAGACATCAAATGTATCTTTTGGTTCACTGGCTTAAAATGTCTGGGAACCAGTTCTAAATCATGACAGTTTTCAGTAGTGCTCAAACATTTTCACCTCAAGGACCACCACAAATTATATATGTATTCGGCCACTGACCCACTGAAGATATGAGTTAAAAACGTTCACCGTGAAAGAATATACATGTATTCAAAGAATCGAGCCACGTTTTCAACGATATTTCAAAAACAGCAGATCTACAAGATCGTAGCGTGTGTGCCGCGCTACGAGCTTGTAGATTTGCTATTTTTCCAACAGCTAAAGTTTAAAATAATGCGGTTAAAAGCTACGGTGACACAGATGCGTCCCCAGGTCTCAACGGGCTAGGGAGCACTTCCAATGCAAGACAAACACAGCAGGGATGTCTCCGTCCTACTGAGAAGCAGAAATATCACGCAGTATGTGATTGGCAATCTGCAGCAGAGGTATTTAGTGTAGAGGTTGTTGTCTAGACCATGGGAACGGGGCTGTCACCATTACACACACTGAAGTTGACGATTATTAATTGTCACACAGAAGATTGCGATTAACGATATAATTGTGTTTTTGGCATTGAACATTGGAACATATGAATAGAGAATACTTTTCCGTTTATGCCTCTGGTAATTCAAAACAATGCACAGGGCAGATGTGACAAATAACTGTTAACTCATTATTTGTTCGGCCCAAAATATTGTGTTTGTTGTTATGATTTGTCACGACTGTATTATGTATTGTTATACATGTGAAAGGTTCGAAATAAACTAAACAAAAAAAAAAGGTTTGAAATAAACTAAACAAAAAAAAAGGTTCGAAATAAACTAAACTAAAAAAAAGGTTCGAAATAAACTAAACTAAAAAAAAGGTTCGAAATAAACTAAACTAAAAAAAAGGTTAGAAAAAAAATAAATAAATAAAGTTGGCTTCGTACGACGCTTTAAAAGGTCTTTAAATAAATACTTTCTGAAACGTCTATGGGGGGAAAAAATGAAAGTGAAATTCTCTTCACAATTCTCTCGTCGTCATGAAAAGGGGCGGGACTGAGACGCTCTACGCTAAAAAAAAAAACACGATTTTGTAGGCCTCCAGATCATCAGGTAGATTATAGTTATAGTCACCAATGTACCGTTTTTAAATGTACAAATATATTTTTTTTACATAATAGGTAGTTCAACAACTAGTCAACTAGTAAAAAAAAGAAAAAAGGAAAAAAAAAAAAAAGAAGTGAATGACCTACACGAGGATGGTGGTTAAGTTCAAGTGGTTAAACTGTAGTTTGTACGGACTGATACTGTTGGCATTAGCTTTGGTCTCTCATAAAGAACAGTGCCAAGGCACAGCGGAGAGAGAGGTCAGTTGAGGGTTAAATTGACAAGAGTCATTAGTAATTGATGATCTAATAGAGTAATTAATTAAACGCGGCACTGATGCGTCGCAAGCAAGCTAAGAGCTAAGGGTTATAGAGCGTCGCAGTCCCGCCCCCTTTCATGACGACGCCAGGCCCAGGAAATGATTGCATGAATGCATTTTCCCCATAGACATTTCAAAAAGTATTAATTTAAAAAGTATTTATTTAAAGACGGTTACGCCGCGGACAAAGCCAACTGGAGTTGTGGCAAATCATGACAACAAACACAATATTTTGGACCAAACAAATAATTACAAAGAAGAAAAACAACAAAAAAAGTGTTGTAACCTGCCGTAACTCGAGTTGGCTTTGTCCGAGGCTCAAAAGGTCTTTAAATAAATACTTTTTGAATCGTCTATGAGGAAAACGAACGGGGAATCATTTCCTGGGGCGGGACTGCGACGCTCTATAGAAGTCTCCGTTAATCAATTCTGGGCGGGAACCCCTTTTGGTGTTTTAAGCATTATGTTATACTTTAGCTATTGAAAAATAGCAGATCTGCAAGCTCATAGATCTGCTATTTTTTGAAAAATCACAAAAATATGGCGCAAATCTTTGAATATATATTCTTTCAGAGCGTTTTTAACTCAAATCTTTGCTTCTGGGGGGGGGGGGGGGGTGTCACTGGAACAACATATTTTCAGATGGGGGGGGTCGGTGGCCAAATACATATAATTTTGGGGGTCCTTGACATAAAAAAGTTTGAGAACGTCGGGTTTTTTGAGAAGGTATTTTTTACAATGGTCCTCAGGTCTTAAAGGCGTAGTGAAACGGAAATGGTGGACATTTTATTTTGAAGTTTCAGACGGTCTCAAGTTGAAACACCGCTATGAAGTTTCTGAACCAATCAGAGCGTCGCATCCCTTCAGGCTATGGGACGGTAGCTAGGGAATGTTGCTATGTTATACGCAGCAGCGTGGTGTGTGTTTGTTTACAAATCAAATAGACAGCCAGCTGTACCAGTTTACTGTTATGTGGCTTATTTCTACCCTATAATGTTTTCAGATACATATTTTAGCGTGATGATTAAGTTGAAACCGAGTAATACACTGTCTGGATGTTATCTGGAATGGGAATAAAAACGGAGGATATCTGTAATCAATAGCAGCTGTGCTGCACGGATGCGCACATATTGGAGAGGATACGGGTGAGCTTCATTTTTATTGGCTTTTATCGATGTTGGCCTCGACACGTCATCACGCAGCACGTTTTCGTTTTCAGGAAGTAATAAAAAATATATTTTTATGGACTTTTGATATAAAAACACACAAAAATGAGAATTTTCCCATTTTTTTGGCATCCATTGTTAGGTATGCTCATATGATGACCACAGAGATGGTCTAAAAGTGTGAAAAACGTATTTTTCATTTCACTACACCTTTAACGTGTTAAACGTTAGAAGGGATTACGTACATGTTCCGCTCTGCTTCAGGTTTTAACGTGTTAAACGTTAGAAGGGATTACGTACATGTTCCGCTCTGCTTCAGGTCTTAACGTGTTAAACGTTAGAAGGGATTACGTACATGTTCCGCTCTGCTTCAGGTCTTAACGTGTTAAACGTTAGAAGGGATTACGTACATGTTCCGCTCTGCTTCAGGTCTTAACGTGTTAAACGTTAGAAGGGATTACGTACATGTTCCGCTCTGCTTCAGGTTTTAACGTGTTAAACGTTAGAAGGGATTACGTACATGTTCCGCTTTGCTTCAGGTCTTAACGTGTTAAACGTTAGAAGGGATTACGTACATGTTCCGCTCTGCTTCAGGTCTTAACGTGTTAAACGTTAGAAGGGATTACGTACATGTTCCGCTCTGCTTCAGGTCTTAACGTGTTAAACGTTAGAAGGGATTACGTACATGTTCCGCTCTGCTTCAGGTCTTAACGTGTTAAACGTTAGAAGGGATTACGTACATGTTCCGCTCTGCTTCAGGTCTTAACGTGTTAAACGTTAGAAGGGATTACGTACATGTTCCGCTCTGCTTCAGGTCTTAACGTGTTAAACGTTAGAAGGGATTACGTACATGTTCCGCTCTGCTTCAGGTCTTAACGTGTTAAACGTTAGAAGGGATTACGTACATGTTCCGCTCTGCTTCAGGTCTTAACGTGTTAAACGTTAGAAGGGATTACGTACATGTTCCGCTCTGCTTCAGGTCTTAACGTGTTAAACGTTAGAAGGGATTACGTACATGTTCCGCTCTGCTTCAGGTCTTAACGTGTTAAACGTTAGAAGGGATTACGTACATGTTCTGCTCTGCTTCAGGTCTTAACGTGTTAAACGTTAGAAGGGATTACGTACATGTTCCGCTCTGCTTCAGGTCTTAACGTGTTAAACGTTAGAAGGGATTACGTACATGTTCCGCTCTGCTTCAGGTCTTAACACTTAGACCGCTATCATTTATTGAAAAATTAGGATCTAATTCACGCCAGCATTTTTTTAATTTGAGCTCTTATTTTGAAAATCCGCCATTTCCGGTCCACAACCGGTAGTCCTACGTTAGGAGTTTTCACACAGCTGGATGGGCCTTGTTTACAAAGTGAATCCAGGCCGGAGCTCCGGAGAGCTCTAGATTGTCAGCTCTGTGCCGTCAAAGAAACGCTGTTTTGACCAAAAATGCCATCTGGGACAAGGAATAGGAGTTACAGGCGATTGAAAGAAATGGATAGAATGGATGCTTATGGCGACGACGATCTAAGATGGGCGATCCAGTTCTGTGCTAACAACACAGCTAGCTAACCGGCTAACGTGAGTAGCATTTTGGCTCGAGCAATCGAACGCGCTATAAAAGCTCAATTGCCGGAGGCCGTCGGCAATGGCGATAAGCGTCACTATCAAAATTAGGCTTCAATTGACTTTAATCGTCGGCAATGGCGCGGAGGGTGTTAACGTGTTAAACGTTAGAAGGGATTACGTACATGTTCCGCTCTGCTTCAGGTTTTAACGTGTTAAACGTTAGAAGGGATTACGTACATGTTCCGCTCTGCTTCAGGTCTTAACGTGTTAAACGTTAGAAGGGATTACGTACATGTTCCGCTCTGCTTCAGGTTTTAACGTGTTAAACGTTAGAAGGGATTACGTACATGTTCCGCTCTGCTTCAGGTCTTAACGTGTTAAACGTTAGAAGGGATTACGTACATGTTCCGCTCTGCTTCAGGTCTTAACGTGTTAAACGTTAGAAGGGATTACGTACATGTTCCGCTCTGCTTCAGGTCTTAACGTGTTAAACGTTAGAAGGGATTACGTACATGTTCCGCTCTGCTTCGTGTTAAACGTTAGAAGGGATTACGTACATGTTCCGCTCTGCTTCCGACGAAGGGTCGATGTATCTGCCGTAGATGTATTTCAGGTCCTGAGAGAGAGACAATAACACAAGTCAATAAATACATACTAACAGTAGCATTAACAGGTGTTGTTATAGTGTCATAGAATACCAGTGATGTAAATAGGTTTTCAATGTAATGGGTCCCGGGATGCACAGGTGGTCATTCAAATGAGTCCCAAAAAATTCTTGTGAGTCCCAAAAAAAATCACACCTGTGTGAAGTGAGTGGTGCAACTCCGTGAGGGGGTTCGCGGGGGGGGGGGAGTTCCAGACCCAGGAATGCGCCCAGGTGGCCGGGCCGGTTCCGGCGTGCCGTGCCGTGCCGCGTCCGAAACGGTTGAGAAATGACAGTTACCGTGTGGCGGTCCCTCTACTGTACCCTCTACTGTACTGTACTGTCATGTATTGGCACCCCCCGAAAGCATCATATATACAGTTAATACGTGCGTGAGTGTTTGTGTGTGCGTTAGGTACAGATGGTGAAAAACAACCATGCTATTTTTGTGCCCAGACACACACATAGCTCCGTAAGGGAGTGGTTGCACCACTCAAAAATAATAATAAAACATCTTTTATAAAAAAATATATATATAAAAATATCAAATAGGCCTATACAGTATATCTTTTTATGTAGGCTAGTAGTATTAGCAAGCATATTATTGCAGTTGCAATTATTGTACTTAGCCAAAATGTAAATAGGTTTGCCATTGTGGATGTAAAATAATGTATTTGGAAAAGTGGAACTTAGAAGTCACTTGAGTCCCTGTCTACAGGGAAGAATGGCAGCTGCAAAAAAGACAGATTCACAAGCTCTCAACGCGCCGCATGCGCCTGTCTCTGCAGCGCCGTTTACAACGTGTTGAGAGCATGTAGATCAACGTGAACGAACCCCTGACACCAGCGCTGCAAAAACAAACGCGTTGAGAACCCGCAGATGCGCCCATCTCTGCAGCGCCGTTTGCAGCGCGTTGAGAGCTTGTAGATCTGTCTGTTTTTGCAGCGCTGGTGTCAGGATTCGTTCACGTTACAGGCGGACATGAAGTGAAGTTCAATCAGTGCGTTGAATCAGCAGCAGCAACAAGCTAATAGCCAACACCACCACCACCAGTCTGTTAGCATAGCTCGTTGCTAACGATTTGTCACTCCGTCTTTTTCTTTTCTCTCTTTTATTATTTTTCCCCCCGACTTCACGGGTCGCGCATTGGGTTGTGATGAGACCCGATGTTGCAGCCTGTGTGTGACCGAAAGAGTGCTAGACTTCCACGTAGAACAGTGTGTGACCGAGAGAGTGCCAGTCTTCAGTGCAGCCAGGATAAAGTTGCGTTCACAGGATGCAGAGGCTTTTGGTTTATTGCGTCCCAACTATAAAGTGCGTTTTGGGACGCAAAACGCACCCTATTTACATCACTGGAATACATCCATTTTAGAGCATACCTATCTACACGCACCTCGACAGTGGGTGCAGGGCCAATAAGACATCTCTACAGTGGGTGCAGGGCCAAAAAGACACCTCCACAGTGGGTGCAGAGCCAATAAGACACCTCCACAGTGGGTGCAGGGCCAATAAGACACCTCCACCGTGGGTGCAGGGCCAATAAGACACCTCCACAGTGGGTGCAGGGCCAATAAGACACCTCCACAGTGGGTGCAGGGCCAATAAGACACCTCCACAGTGGGTGCAGGGCCAATAAGGCACCTCCACAGTGGGTGCAGGGCCAATAAGACACCTCGACAGTGGGTGCAGGGCCAATAAGACACCTCGACAGTGGGTGCAGGGCCAATAAGACACCTCCACAGTGGGTGCAGGGCCAATAAGACACCCCCACAGTGGGTGCAGGGCCAATAAGACACCTCCACAGTGGGTGCAGGGCCAATAAGACACCTCCACAGTGGGTGCAGGGCCAATAAGTCACCTCGACAGTGGGTGCAGGGCCAATAAGACACCTCGACAGTGGGTGCAGGGCCAATAAGACACCTCCACAGTGGGTGCAGGGCCAATAAGACACCTCCACAGTGGGTGCAGGGCCAATAAGGCACCTGCACAGTGGGTGCAGGGCCAAGAAGACACCTCCACAGTGGGTGCAGGGCCAATAAGACACCTCGACAGTGGGTGCAGGGCCAATAAGACACCTCCACAGTGGGTGCAGGGCCAATAAGACACCTCGACAGTGGGTGCAGGGCCAATAAGGCACCTCCACTTTTTTCCCATAGACATTTCAAAACATATTTATTTAAAGACCTTTTAAGCATCGTACGAAGCCAACTCGAGTCGTGACAAATCATGACAACACACACAATATTTTGGACCAAACAAATAATTACAAAGAAGAAAAACAACAAAAAAAAGTGTTGTAACCTGCCGTTTTTTTCTACTTTCTAATTCTTTGTTTGGCCCAAAACATTGTGTTTATATTAGGCCTGTCAGTCGATTAAAATATTTAATCGTGATTAATCGCATGATTGCCCATAGTTAATCGCCGATTAATCGCAAATTAATCGCATATTTTTTATCCGTTCCAAAATTACCTTAAATCAGTGGTTTTCAAGATTTGTCATATCAAGGTCCATTATTTATTCTGCATTTGAGCCACGGAACCACCATTTGATGACATTTAGCCTCTCAGACCCAAACTAAAGAACTGTATTGATGTTGGTACCATTAGGAGAGATAACAGGCTGTATGTTGATCAAAATAACATGTTTTATAAGTTCTCTAATTGTGTAGACTTCTTGTAAATTAACTTTAAGTAATGCATTTGTTTAACAATTATTCAACTCTTGGGAGTTAAAGATCTATAAGGGTTCATTTGGTTACCAACCCTCCATCATTTAGCTGTGGGCCACCTGGAATACCCTCAGGGACCACTGGTGGTCTTTTCAAGTTTTAAATACTCAACATGGGAGAATGCTTGCTTTATTGCAAATGCCATGGAAGAGGGAAACAAAATCATAAACACACACACACACACACACACACACACACACACACACACACACACACACACACACACACACACACACACACACACACACACACACACACACACACACACACACACACACACACACACACACACACACACGAGCCCCTGCACCTCTCTCTCCTGCAAGTCAACATTAGCTTTAGCACTCATTAGCATGGTCTGTGTAGCATGATTAGCATCAAGCTTTCACAACTAACTAACTATGTTTGTCAACCAAAACTGCCAGAGTTTTGCTTTTGCCCAATGCCCACTTCAAAGAGCTTCTGATCTAACACATTGTGAAGCAAATTAATTAATAACGAGCCCAACAGAGGCATTCAGCCTCTGCTCACAGCGCAACTGTCCAGTGCCCTATAGTACTGACGGTCCGGAGTCCGGACTGAGTGTGGGAATGGTAGAGAGAGAGAGTGGGGGGGGGGGGGGGGGGGGGGGGGGGGATGAGAGAGAGGGGGGCATAAACCCTGCCATTCCGAAACACCGCCATTCCGAAAGGTTGGTATACGCTAGTCTGTGAATGGCCGCTCATTCTGCCCCACGGAGCTGTTATTATGAGCCCTATCAATGGCCGCTCATTCGGACCCCAATACGCGTGCGTCCATAAACCCAACGTGTCTGATGAGCGCCCATTGACTCGGGAATGGGCTTTGAACAAATAAACCTATAGTATAGAACGAACCAGCAGAACGACCAGAGACGCACAGCATCACCAGCTGGCTGTATGCCCAATCCGTAGAGCTCCACCTGGCCGGAGCGCACAGTCCCGCAACACTCACTTTTATTTAATTCATAACAAGTCATAACCTACTGTAAGCTAATTCCATCTCGCCCCAGCTTTTTTCCGCCGACCTCACGTGCTTAGATTTTGAGTTTTTTTTTCTCTAGTGGATTTTTTATATATGTTTTAATATGGGCCTACTTTTATTTCTACTCCACTACATGTCCACTTTACTGCAGTAAAATTAGGCCTATTTAATGCCTATTTTGCATTTTTTACATTTGCAAACTGTTTTTGTTTTGTTTTTTTATACCGATGTGTAACTGCTGATGTCATGTCATTGCAAGGAACAGTAAAGGCCTTTCTCAAATGTTGATTACCGGACTTATTTCTTCATTGCAATATTGATACTTTAACTTAAGCAAAATGTTTTTTTGACTATGTTTAAAGCACCCTCTTCTGCACGCCTCTTGTTCCTCGGTGAACGGCGAAACCCCCGCATATTGCTTCCGTTATCATCACCAAATGTATCCATTAGGAAGACGCATTTTCTTTGAGGATTTGCATTGTGCTACCAATGGCATGCGTTCTCATGCACGTTAATCATTTATTTATTGCTGCTGCGCTGTTATTATTATGTGCAGTATTTACGCACATAGCCTCGTTTTGGTTTGATATTAGTCCAGACCAGACTGTGCGATCTCATCTCATGGATTCCTTCTGAAGACTTCAATTATGGGCATATGTGGACTATTATGGACAGATTAGCATAAACACCCCATGCTCATGCTGGTTTTCTTTCCAATTGCGCAGTGAGCAACAGGCACAGTCTTATTTTCCATTCTACACCAGTTCCGACATTTTTATTCAAAGCTGTAACATTACCTTTTCCTTGAGTTAATATAATATTTGATACATAAAATTATCATGCACAAGTTGATCATTATAGCCTAAATAACGCTATGTCAATCCTGCATGCCAATGATTAATGAGATGAAAGTTTCATCATACTTCTGGTGGTTACGGAGTAATTCGAATCACAGACAGCCTTCTGAATGTGGCTATTTGGAGAGCTCCAAGTTGATCACAGACAGCCTTCTGAATGTGGCTATTTGGAGAGCTCCAAGTTGATCACAGACAGCCTTCTGAATGTGGCTATTTGGAGAGCTCCAAGTTGATCACAGACAGCCTTCTGAATGTGGCTATTTGGAGAGCTCCAAGTTGATCACAGACAGCCTTCTGAATGTGGCTATTTGGAGAGCTCCAAGTTGATCACAGACAGCCTTCTGAATGTGGCTATTTGGAGAGCTCCAAGTTGATCACAGACAGCCTTCTGAATGTGGCTATTTGGAGAGCTCCAAGTTGATCACAGACAGCCTTCTGAATGTGGCTATTTGGAGAGCTCCAAGTTGATCACAGACAGCCTTCTGAATGTGGCTATTTGGAGAGCTCCAAGTTGATCACAGACAGCCTTCTGAATGTGGCTATTTGGAGAGCTCCAAGTTGATCACAGACAGCCTTCTGAATGTGGCTATTTGGAGAGCTCCAAGTTGATCACAGACAGCCTTCTGAATGTGGCTATTTGGAGAGCTCCAAGTTGATCACAGACAGCCTTCTGAATGTGGCTATTTGGAGAGCTCCAAGTTGATCACAGACAGCCTTCTGAATGTGGCTATTTGGAGAGCTCCAAGTTGATCACAGACAGCCTTCTGAACGTGGCTATTTGGAGAGCTCCAAGTTGATCACAGACAGCCTTCTGAATGTGGCTATTTGGAGAGCTCCAAGTTGATCACAGACAGCCTTCTGAACGTGGCTATTTGGAGAGCTCCAAGTTGATCACAGACAGCCTTCTGAATGTGGCTATTTGGAGAGCTCCAAGTTGATCACAGACAGCCTTCTGAACGTGGCTATTTGGAGAGCTCCAAGTTGATCACAGACAGCCTTCTGAATGTGGCTATTTGGAGAGCTCCAAGTTGATCACAGACAGCCTTCTGAACGTGGCTATTTGGAGAGCTCCAAGTTGATCACAGACAGCCTTCTGAATGTGGCTATTTGGAGAGCTCCAAGTTGATCACAGACAGCCTTCTGAATGTGGCTATTTGGAGAGCTCCAAGTTGATCACAGACAGCCTTCTGAACGTGGCTATTTGGAGAGCTCCAAGTTGATCACAGACAGCCTTCTGAATGTGGCTATTTGGAGAGCTCCAAGTTGCACACGGATGCTTGTTATTTTTTCCAGTGGTTCCTAAATGCTAGTTTCTTCAAATATATCTAATCTCCTAGTTCACAAGTTGTCGTGCTGTGATGCGTTGTGACATTAGAGAGAACTTTGAACTATTGCGCTTGAGATTTGGGTAAATTCTGGGTTAAAACTATAGCTATAGAGGGAGAGAGAGAGAGAGAGGGGTGAGAGGGGTTGTTACTGAAATCGGTGCGGAGTGATTGATTGATTGATTGTGCTGTGGCGGCAGTAGGTCACTCAGGGGAATATGAGAGAGAGAGAGAGAGAGAGAGAGAGATTTAACTTGCGCACATGCACATGGTGAGCTCTGTGCGCTCCGGAGATTTAACTTTCGGAATGGCGGGGCGAATTCTTCCATGGGGAAACATCGCCATTCCGATATATGGAAGTGAACCTTCGGAATGGCGGTGGTTCGGAATGGCGGTGCGTAACCATTGGAATCTGCCTGCCTGCATTCAGATGCATGCGTCTCGCAACCGCTCTGTCAAACTTCACCGTGCGTTAATCGCGCGTTAATTAAATTAACGCCGTTAAAAGGACGTCGAGTTAACGCACGATTAACGCGTTAACTTTGACAGCCTTAGTTTATATATATGATTTCTCACGACAAGAGTTGGCTTTGTCCGCGGCGTAAGCGTCTTTAAATAAATACTTTCTGAAAAGTCTATGAGGAAAATGAACGGGGATTTATTTTCCGGGTCTCTCGGGGGGGCGGGGCTGCGACGCTCTATAGCAGGGGTTCTCAACGTTTTTGGCCGGGGACCCCCGGAAATGCTTTGGCAATGTCTCGGGACCCCCGCCCCGCCCCCTCCCGACCCCCAATATAAATTGACTGCTACAATAACCTTAACCCATTTTGGGCGGGAACCCCTTTGTGTTTTAAGCATTATGTTATAATTTAGCTATTGAAAAAAAGCAGATCTACAAGCTCGTAGCGCGCCACCGAGTGGCGCGCTACGAGCTTGTAGGTCTGCTATTTTAGAAAAATCGTGAAAATAAAATTTAAAAATAAATCTTTTTTTTTTTTTTTTTTTTTTAAAATAATTTGGGGACCCCCTAAAATAATTTGGCGACCCCCCGAGGGGTCGCGACCCACGGGTTGAGAACCCCTGCTCTATAGTGCTGCACAATGAATCGGGGAAAAAAATAATGCAATCTAGATACAGATACACAATTGATCACATTGTGTGAAGAATCGTGAAGATCCACAATTCTTGTGGAGGAAGATTGAGATTCACATTTTGAGCTAGACTCGTGCAGCACTAAATGATGCATGAGGGACTTGAGACAGAAAACAAGCCGTTACAAATGTACGACGTCATGCCAGCACACACAGACAAAGACTGTAACTAGAAGAAGTGCCCTTCTGGGCACAGGTCTCCACCAGGAGGATAGGACTGTGTGAGATGTTTGGCAAAATGTTTAGGAGTAATATAAACATGTTTGCCTTTGATGGAAATTGGATGATTTGAGGCATTTTGTTCCAAAAATGTGTTTTGCAAAAATCAACCTGTTGGTGGCGCTATAACAGGCCAATGTGAAAAGGGTGGGATATATTCCTCAGCCTAGTAAGAAAATGTGTGAAAGATTTCACGTAAATTGCATGCTGCGTTCATGATTTGAGGCTATTGTTCAAAACGGGGCAATCTTGCAAACTGTGAAAGCCAATTATAGCCAATTAGGATGGAATATGAAATATCGGACAGATCCAACTTGAGCACATGACCATAGAGATACTGTGTAACGATTTGTGAGATTTTTGGACAGAATCTGGAGGAGTAATGTAAAAAAATGTGTTTTACAAAAGTCGGCCTCCTGGTGGCGCTATAAAAGGCAGATGCGGAAATTGCAGGTCAAAGGTTTGTCCTTGGCCTCTAGGGAGTGTGCATGCAACGTTTCACGCAGATCGGTGCAGTTTTAGGTAAAAATGTGAAAAGCTGCCTCATGGTGGCGCTATAACAGGCCGTTCTGGAAAATGCGGGGCAGAGGTTCATCGTTGCCATCCAGGGAGTGTGTGTGCAAAGTTTGGCATCGACCGGGTTAACGGTGCCGGAGATTAGCTGTACACAGACGGACGGAAGGAAGGACGGACGGACGGACACACACACGGACGGACGGACACACACACACACGGACGGAGTGCAAAACATACTCTCTCCCCATGCCTTCGGCCTGGTGGAGACAAAAAACAGAAATTAAATACACCTACTTTCTCTTCCACCTGCTTGGCGATATTCTTCACGTAGAGTCTGCACGTGGGCTCACCGGGCTCGTACTTCTTAAACACGGACATCCTTTTGATCTCTGTTTGGAAAAAGAGAAATAAAAACCCTCAGCATATATTGTGTTAACACTTTAATTGCCTGGGGTTATTTAATCCATTACATTATAGAGCGTCGCAGTCCCGCCTCCTACCCTGGACCAGGAAATGAAACCCAATGCATTTTTCCCATAGACATTTCTTAAAGTATTTATTTAAAGACGGTTACGCCGCAGACAAAGCCAACTCGAGTCGTGACAACTCATGACAACACAAACAATATTTTGGACCAAACAAATAATGAGGAAAATGCATTGGGTTTCATTTCCTGGTCCAGGGTAGGAGGCGGGACTGCGACGCTCTATAGCGCCCAGTCGATTTATAAACACGGACCACTTTTACCGACGGACCGGTTGTGTGTGTAGCAGCTAACAATAGCCACACCACTCTAGAGTCGATCGACAACAATGGGAGGTAAGAATAAATCTATCGCGACTAGCGACTGGACCGCGGAGGGCCGTCTAACACGTCTTTTTTCATAATTAGACGGGATGATTCAGATCGCGAGTTATTAACGTTTTAAGATTTTCATTGTCGTCGGCTAAACAGGGGAGGGAGATTTTTGATGACGTCTCACTCTTACGCAACATCGAGGATTGCCCAACAGGCGCTCCCAGGCTGTGGAGTGATGCGATCCGTTTTCATATCAATAAACTTCGTTCAAAATATGAACGCGAGCGATCATGGAGCGATAATATTGAAACGAGAGAAAGGTAAGCAAGCAAAAATATGTCTGTTTTTTCTTCTGGAACGGAAGGGGGGCCGGGGGGGGGGGGGTCTACAGAGTAAAAGCGGCCATATCTTCCAGGCACCCGAGCTTCTATTTTGAAGGAATCCCGGCGCTAGTTGTGTGGTGTGGTTTTTGTACCGTCTCTGGACAGCCGTCCTTTGTCCAGCTCCTTCCTGGAGATGACGTCGGTGGGAAGGCCGTCGCTGTCCTCGCTGTCCCCGTCCTGGTCCTGGGAGGGACGGGCGCTCGACGGGTACATCTTCCCGAAACCTTCCCCTTCCTCCCCCTCCTCCGCCTCCGGGCCCGCTGCCGGCCCCCCTCCTCTCTCGTCCTCTACAGGGGGGACAAAAAGGGGGGACAAACAGGGGGGACAAACAGGGGGGACAAACAGGGGGGGACAAACAGGGGGGACAAAGTTCAACAAAACAAGACTTTGAATGGATCAAGCACTGAAAAAAAAACACCACACAGGAGGTTAATGGTCGCTGTCGCGGGTTAGTGCTGCCAACGAATATTCCACATTCAAATGAATATTTGAATGTAAAAAAAAAAAAAAGAATAATCGAATATTTTAAATTAAGATTCGAATTAAAATAAATAACAATAAAATTGCTGTGTGAGTTCTGGCGAGACTCTGTGCCACGTAAACTAAAACATTATACAAAAATTAGGCTATTAAGATTGAATCATTCATTTGATCTCGCAAGACTCAAGAGAGCGCATTTCTCAGCACCAACCCATACAGGACCGGCCCATACAGGACCGGCCCATACAGGACCGGCCCATACAGGACCGGACCATACAGGACCATACAGGACCGGCCCATACAGGACCGGCCCATACAGGACCATACAGGACCATACAGGACCGGCCCATACAGGACCGGCCCATACAGGACCGGCCCATACAGGACCATACAGGACCGGCCCATACAGGACCGGCCCATACAGGACCGGACCATATAGAGAAAGAAAGAGAAAGTTGTACGGCATACTAGGCTGCAATATTCATATCATATTCATATTAAAAATCATATACATTCGACATTCGAAATTTTAAGGCCATACCATTTCACCGTGCGTGCGTGCAGGTGGTACTACTAGAAGCAGTCAAGCGGTAGAGGTAAAAATCCTGGGGAACAACTTATCAGCCACATGTACCTCCTCGTGTACGCAACGCTCTGGAGCGAGACGGGCCGCGCAGCACCTCCACCGATACAGAGAGACTGGATCACTCACATTATCCTCCGCCCTTATCTCTCCAACCTCCACCACCTCTGCTTTTCATATAAAATGGCGTGTTTATCGAAACCCACCCCACCCCCCAGAAACAAGACTAATCCCAAAAAGCCACCCGTCACAGTTGATCTCTCCCCGGCTTCGCCTTTATGAGAAATCTTTCTGGTTTCAGAGGTTTGAGATCTATTTGACTTCCTGGGAGGTTTTTCTGTGGCGAGGGAGTGAAGTCACGGAGACAGATGTCTATCCCATTCAGAACGGGAGAACGAACCCCTTCTGGTGTTTTATCATGCATTATGTTATACTGTAGCTATTGAAAAATAGCAGATCTACAAGCTCGTAGCGCGGCACCGAGTGCCGCGCTATGAGCTTGTAGATCTGCTAATTTCTTTAAAAAAAAAAAACTTGAAAATGTGGCGCAAATCTTTGAATATATTATTCTTTCAGAGCGAACGTTTTTAACTCAAATCTCTGCTTCTCGGCCTCGGGTGTCTCTGGAACAACATATTTTCAGATGGGGCTCGGTGGGCCAAATACATCGTCAGGGGGTCCTTGAACGCCTGGGGGTCCTTGGACGCCTGGGGGTCCTTGAACGCCTGGGGGTCCTTGGACCATGAAATAGTTTGAGAACCACTGATGTAGAAACAGGTTGTCGTCATTTTGTAGAATTTGGTCTGGGGTCTAAAGGGTTAACTGGAGAGAGAGGAGAGATAAGGAACGCGAGGCTCAGAGAGAGAGAGAGAGAGAGGAGCCCAGAGATGACATTTCCTCTTCTCGCAGATATAGCGGCACAGCATCTGTGATATAGGTGGGTGTGGGTGTGTATGTGTGTGTGTGTGTGTGTGTGTGTGTGTGTGTGTGTGTGTGTGTGTGTGTGTGTGTGTGTGTGTGTGTCTTCTTGTAAGTGTGATAAACTATGGGGCCGATTGGTTAACCCATTTAGACCCGAGAGGACGATTCTACAAAATAATGTCTTCTAAAAAATGTTTCTGAAAAAAACGTATATTTCTATGTCAGTCGTTCTCAAACATTTTCATGTCAAGGACTCCCCCCAAACATATATGTAATTGGCCTACCGACCCCCATCTGAAAATATGTAGTTCCAGATGGGAGTCACCCTCTTCCGAGAAGCAAAGATTTGAGTTAAAAACGTTCGCTCTGAAAGAATATATATATATAATGGTTCAAATAAAACACCAAAAGGGGTTCCCGCCCAGAACGGGTTAACCCATTCTGGACGGGAACCCGTTTTGGTGTTTTAACTAAGCATTATGTTATACTTTAGCTATTGGAAAATAGCAGATCTACAAGCTCGTAGCGCGCCACCGAGTGGCGCGCTACGAGCTTGTAGGTCTGCTATTTTTGAAAAATCGTAAAAATGCGGCACAAACCTTTGAATATATATTCTTTCAGAGCGAACGTTTTTTTTTAAATTTCGACGTCAGGACTAAACAGGTTAAGGGTCCTGTCCTGATGTAAAGGAGAATTGGATGGGATTAAACAACTGCTGCCACACAGTGTTATCCCCCGTTGGGTTTTATCTGCTTTCCACTGTAGGGAATTGGGTTTTTTTTCTCTCTCTCTCCTTGGTTTAGAAAAGTACGCTAGAAGAAGTTGTTCCAGTTGTCTGTGAGTGTTGTAGGTCTGCCCGCCTGGACATAATATGCCCCATATTGTTTCTAGGAATATTTGTATTAGTATATACGGGTCTCTGAACTCACAATGATGCGATGCATTGTGAGCTTGTACATAGGCCATTTCCGCCATTCATCATATAACGCAGATGTTCTTTTACGAGTTCCTCCCCAGCTACCTACCACACACACACACGCACACGCACACGCACACACACACACACACACACACACACACACACACACACACCACGTTAAATAGAAGTCAACTTGCGTGGACATCTCTTACCTTCGCTTTCATCTGCATCTGCCTGTTGATTCCGGCCTCCTCCTCCTCCTCCTCCTCCTCCTCCCAATATGGCGGCCACATCCGGAACGGAGATGTGGAACTCTATCCTCTTGGTCGCGGTGGCCTGCGGCTGCTCGAAGATGTCGGAGGGCTGCAGCGTCGGCCCCGGAGCACTGAGTCCCAGGACAGAGAAACACCATTTTAGTGAGGTCCGGGGACCCCTAGGGGTCCTGGAGAGAGTTCCAGGGGGTCCCCAGCTAAATGATAATTTGGAACCAAATGGACCCTTATGGGTCTGTAACTCTGAGAGTGTACAAATGGAATTTGGTTCCATTTGTACACTCTCAGAGTTAAATTAACAATGATTTTACAATATAAAGTGGGGTCTCAAAATCCCATTAAATGTGGGGTCCGTAGACTAATGCATGTAAAACTGGGGGTCCTTGAAATGAAACGGGTTGAGAATCACTGCTAGAGCCGTAAAACTCTTCTCTCATGGGGGTCCCTGGCATATCCTTTCAAATGGAGGTCCGCGGGCTAAGTAGTGTCAATTTGGGGGTCCTTGACAAAGAGTTTGGGAACCACTAGCGTACCTGTGAGAGTCAGAAGGCCTGGGAGCGTACAGGAGGTCTGTACCTGTGAGAGTCAGAAGGCCTGGGAGCGTACAGGAGGTCTGTACCTGTGAGAGTCAGAAGGCCTGGGAGGGTACAGGAGGTCTGTACCTGTGAGAGTCAGAAGGCCTGGGAGCGTACAGGAGGTCTGTACCTGTGAGAGTCAGAAGGCCTGGGAGGGTACAGGAGGTCTGTACCTGTGAGAGTCAGAAGGCCTGGGAGCGTACAGGAGGTCTGTACCTGTGAGAGTCAGAAGGCCTGGGAGGGTACAGGAGGTCTGTACCTGTGAGAGTCAGAAGGCCTGGGAGCGTACAGGAGGTCTGTACCTGTGAGAGTCAGAAGGCCTGGGAGCGTACAGGTCTGTACCTGTGAGAGTCAGAAGGCCTGGGAGCGTACAGGAGGTCTGTACCTGTGAGAGTCAGAAGGCCTGGGAGCGTACAGGAGGTCTGTACCTGTGAGAGTCAGAAGGCCTGGGAGGGTACAGGAGGTCTGTACCTGTGAGAGTCAGAAGGCCTGGGAGCGTACAGGAGGTCTGTACCTGTGAGAGTCAGAAGGCCTGGGAGGGTACAGGAGGTCTGTACCTGTGAGAGTCAGAAGGCCTGGGAGCGTACAGGAGGTCTGTACCTGTGAGAGTCAGAAGGCCTGGGAGCGTACAGGAGGTCTGTACCTGTGAGAGTCAGAAGGCCTGGGAGGGTACAGGAGGTCTGTACCTGTGAGAGTCAGAAGGCCTGGGAGCGTACAGGAGGTCTGTACCTGTGAGAGTCAGAAGGCCTGGGAGCGTACAGGTCTGTACCTGTGAGAGTCAGAAGGCCTGGGAGGGTACAGGAGGTCTGTACCTGTGAGAGTCAGAAGGCCTGGGAGCGTACAGGAGGTCTGTACCTGTGAGAGTCAGAAGGCCTGGGAGGGTACAGGAGGTCTGTACCTGTGAGAGTCAGAAGGCCTGGGAGCGTACAGGAGGTCTGTACCTGTGAGAGTCAGAAGGCCTGGGAGCGTACAGGAGGTCTGTACCTGTGAGAGTCAGAAGGCCTGGGAGGGTACAGGAGGTCTGTACCTGTGAGAGTCAGAAGGCCTGGGAGCGTACAGGAGGTCTGTACCTGTGAGAGTCAGAAGGCCTGGGAGCGTACAGGAGGTCTGTACCTGTGAGAGTCAGAAGGCCTGGGAGCGTACAGGAGGTCTGTACCTGTGAGAGTCAGAAGGCCTGGGAGCGTACAGAAGGCTATAAGGTGTACCTGTGAGAGTCAGAAGGCCTGGGAGCGTACAGGAGGCTATAAGGTGTACCTGTGAGAGTCAGAAGGCCTGGGAGCGTACAGGAGGGGTGTACCTGTGAGAGTCAGAAGGCCTGGGAGCGTACAGAAGGCTATAAGGTGTACCTGTGAGAGTCAGAAGGCCTGGGAGCGTAGAGGAGGTCCTTGATCTTGGGTTTCTTCCTCCTGGAAGCCACTTTGGTCCTCAGAGGTCTCTTACAGGTCCGGTTGACCAGACCCATCAGACGAGCAATCCTGAGAGAAAAGCCAACAGCTCCAATGAATGAGGATTTAATACTAATACTAATTCTGATATTCCGGAGGATGGTGCAAGGCCGATATGGAGCATATTACGGCGTTTACAACTTTAAACGCGTGACCGTAATGTCACGTTACGGTACGACACTGGAGAGCTGGTTATTGGATCAAGAAAAATAAATATTGTCACTCTCGACATGGTGCCCCTCTTTGGGTAATGATGTCATATAGGCAAATAGGCGATTCAAATCCATTCAAACTGGTGACTATTTAACCGATTTTAAACATTGTTATAATTTAGCTATTGAAAAATAGATCTATTTTTGTCGTGAAAATGTTTTTAACTCAAATCTTTGCTTCTGGGGGGGGGGGGGGGGGGTAGTCCTGGAACAACCTATTTTCAGATGAGGGTCGGAGGCCAATTACATATCATTTTTGGGGGTCCTTGACATGAAATATTGAGCACCACTGATACAGAAACATTAGGTATTTCAGAAAACCGTCAGAATTTAGAAGACATTTTTTTAATTTAATTTAATTTAAGTAAAGAAAATGAGAATAAAATGCAGGATCTAAAGTATAGTATTGCAAAGAGGATAAGAGACGAAAAATGTGAAAACAATTTCATCGAATTTCAATAATTGAAATACGATGAAATTGTTATGGCAAAAAAATAGCAGATGTGCAAGCAGGTGGCATCGTGACCCGTTGTGAGCTTGTAGATCTGCTATCGTTGACACAGTCGTTCCGGGAACGTATAAAACAGGTGGTTTTAGACATCGGTAGCGGTCACCTCTCCTTGTCCTCGTCCTCTCCGCTCTCGTACTCGGACCCCTCCCCGCTGGACAGATCCATCTCCTCCCCCTCCTCCTCCTCCTCCTCCTGGGGTAAGGGGGGGTAGTGTGGGGGCATGGGGGGGGGCATGGGGATGGGCGGGGCCGGGGGCAGCGCCTCAAACTACGGGAGACCAGAAGAGAGACCGAGAGAGAGAGAGAGACAGAGAGAGAGAGAGAGACAGAGAGAGACAGAGACAGAGAGAGACAGAGACAGAGACAGAGACAGAGAGAGAGAGAGAGAGACAGAGACAGAGACAGAGAGAGTGAGTGAGTGAGTGAGTGAGTGAGTGAGTGAGTGAGTGAGTGAGAGAGAGAGTGAGTGAGAGAGACAGAGAGAGACAGAGAGAGAGAGAGAGAGAGGGAGAGAGACAGAGAGAGACAGAGACAGAGAGAGACAGAGAGAGAGAGAGAGACAGAGACAGAGAGACAGAGACAGAGACAGAGAGAGAGAGAGAGAGACAGAGACAGAGACAGAGAGAGAGAGAGAGAGACAGAGACAGAGACAGAGAGACAGAGAGAGAGAGACAGAGACAGAGACAGAGACAGAGACAGAGACAGAGACAGAGAGAGAGAGAGACAGACAGTGAGTGAGTGAGTCAGTGAGTGAGTGAGTGAGTGAGTGAGTGAGTGAGTGAGTGAGTGAGTGAGTGAGTGAGTGAGTGAGTGAGTGAGTGAGAGAGACAGAGAGAGAGACAGAGAGAGAGACAGAGAGAGAGACAGAGACAGAGACAGAGACAGAGAGAGAGAGAGAGAGACAGAGAGAGAGAGAGAGAGAGAGAGAGACAGAGAGAGAGAGAGAGAGAGAGAGAGAGAGAGAGAGAGAGAGAGAGAGAGAGAGAGAGAGACAGAGAGAGAGAGAGAGACCGAGAGAGAGAGAGAGAGAGAGAGAGAGAGAGAGAGAGAGAGAGAGACATGACTGTGGGCTTGAGACAGGCTCTGGATGGCCAGTGTTGTTTTTGGCAGCAAATTTTGATTTTTAGTTTTAATCGGAGTCTCTTGAATATTTTTCATTTAGTTTTAGTCACATTTTAGTCACCTGGAATGTCTTAGTGTTAGTCTAGTTTTAGTCGACTAAATATCATAAGACACAAAGGGCAGTCTTAAGTACCAGGTCTTATTACTTAACTTAAAACCTGGAGGCGTGGTCAATGCTGTTTGGCCACTCAGAATAGCCAAATGGCATTGATCACGCCTCCAGGTCTTAAGTTAAGTAATAAGACCTGGTACTTAAGACACGCATAATACTGTCCTAAGTGTACAGTTGATTTAGTCGAACAAAATGTGTTTCTGCGGGCCTTGATGCCGTCGTAATGGCTGTTTATTTCACTTGCTGAAAATAGCTGATCTACAAGCTTACCATGGGCGGTCTGACCGTGAGGGGTCTTACCATGGGCGGTCTGACCGTGAGGGGGCCGAACGGACACGGCAGGTTCATCCTGTTCATCAGATGAAGAACCTGTTCACACAGACAACACAGGCAGACACACACAGACAGACAGACAGACACACCACAGACACACCACAGAAACACACACAGACGTCTTCACAGAAGTTCACACTGACTTCATTCATAGGCTTAACTAGAGCTTGAAATGGATATTTTTACAATGCTAATATTTTGGGAAACATTTACGTTCTACTCAACAGTACGTCGACCTCCACAGCAGGGGTCTATTCAGAGCTCCTGGCTGTCGCATTTCATTTCAACAACCGTTCTAAGGTCTATTTCTGCTACACTGTTGGGCTGATCGAGCAACACCATTGATGTCTATGAGTGTAACAAGCCTGTATGTCTTAGCATGGAAGCTCTTAAAGAGTCAGCATTTCCTACTGTGACTTAGTATATCCTGTTTGTATTTATCTCCATTTACGGAGAGCATCTTTGTGTATAAGAGGGGTCCCATATGACACTTGGGGGAGGGGCCTGGGCCCGGGGGGGGGGGGGGGGGGGGGCACGTTTGGCTCCTGTGAGGGCATGAGAGAGAGGACTGGTCCAGCACCCCAGTCTGTTCTGTGTTGATCATGATCTTTCAATAAAACTTTGTCAATTCTTTTTTTTTTAATAAAATATTGAAAATTGTAGTAAAAAAAGAAAAAAGTTGACAAAGTGTTTTTTCTTTTATTGTAAGATTTCAATGTTCTTGTCAATAAAATAATTTCAATTTATTTTTTTTCTTTGGAAGATTTTTTTTTCTTCTTCCATTACAAGCTTTAAACGCAGTCACACACACACACAGGGAACTGTGCAAACTAACTGCAGCACAGCTGCTCTCTGCAAACAGGCAACGAGAGTGATGATCTTACCTTGTTGGGTTCAATGTGTAAACAACAGCATTTCATTTAGTTTCCACGCTCCCATTTAAAATGCAAGGATGAAACTGAGGCGAGTGAGTGTGTCCGCGTGTGTGCGTGCGTGCGTGCGTGCGTGCGTGCGTGCGTGCGTGCGTGCGTGCGTGCCTCAGTTCCACTGCGACGCACTAGCACCACCAACCTACCCAACCTGGAAACGACTGCAGTTGGAAGAAGAAACAGCGTTCCCCCCAGAGACACAGAGCTGACGCTATGAACCCATAACTCATGGTCTATTATTAATACCTGCTCCACAAATTGAAACTTTATTACAAGGCAAATGTTTTGCAGTTTGATAATTTTTTTTACGAGGTCTGGGATGCAGTTCTTGAAAAACCACCGGGACGTTTATTTCGGGCGTTTGGGATTTCCATTTCACGAGTCAAAACGCAGAAGCCTCCAAAATAGCTGTAATTGTATTTATTTTTTCTGTTTGCATTGTTTTATTTGTGGTAATGTCCCCGTTTTCTGCCTTGGGTTAAAAATAGTAAAGTATGAACGCAGGGAAAATAGAAATAAAGGAAGCACAAACAAGACTATCTAGGACTGTGGTTTTCAACGTTTTATGTATTATTATCATTATTATTATTATTAATTGTATTTATTATTATGTCCCACTATTCATTTGAGTCACAGAACCACCATGTGATGAGATTTAGCCTCTCAGACCCAAAACTAAACTATATTTTGTTGTCGTTGGATTAGATTTTGTCCAGAATTCCCTGCTGTATTGATGTTGGTACCAATAGGAGAGATAACAGGCAAACGTCGACCGAACATATTTTACTAGACTGCAATTAATTAATGCAGATGTTTAACAATAATTTAACTCTTGGGGTCGTAAAATAGTAGGAAAGAAGTAGAGGATGCAGAAATGTACTCACTTGAACGTAGAACTTTGGCACGCTGACGATGGCATGTGATATATTGGTCAGGATCCCATTCGAAGGCGGTGGATATAAATATTTGTAACTGGGATTCGTTTGAAATTTCAACCTATAAAAAAACAAGAGAGAGAGAGAGACAGACAGAGAGAGAGAGAGAGAGAGACAGAGAGAGACAGAGACAGACACAGACAGACATTAGGCAGATGCTGAATCTCAGTTCCTTAACCCGTTTAGACGTGAGGATGTCACCTTACAGCTTTTAACCACTATTTTAAACTTTAGCTGTTCAAAAATGGCAGATCTACAAGCTCATAGCACGGCACCGAGTGCCGCGCTACGAGCTTGTAGATCTGCCATTTTTTTTAAAAATCGTGCAAATGTGGCGCAAATACTTCGCTGTGAATATATATATTAATTCACAGCGAACGTTTTTAACTCAAATATTTGCTTCTGGGGGAGGATGGAACAATATATTTTCAGATGGGGGTCAGCGGCCAATTATATAATATTTTTGGGGGTCCTTGACATGAAATAGTTTGAGCATCACTTTGTAGAATCAGTTCTCAGCTCTAAATGGGTTAAAAATAATATCCTCAACATGACAAAAACACAAACGTCAAAACAACAAGGAACGAACAGGGCGTGGCGGGCTTAACCCTGTGGTGCCTGGAGCAGACTGGAGGGCTGTGGCTGCGTGGCAGGCTTAACCCTGTGGTGCCCAAAGTGGGGCCCGGGGACTCCCAGCAGACTGGAGGGAGTTCCAGGGGGTCCCCAACTAAATGATAGTTAGGAACCAAATGTAAATGATGTGGAAAATTAATTTAATTTTATGTTGTATTGTACCCTGTATGATGATTTGAGGGTTCCACTGTTTGAGGTAATGCGCAACAAAGAAATCCTGATCTATTCTGGGAAGATGATGGACAGAAGTTAGACTGGTTATTTAATGATGAAGTATTTAGGAGGACAGCCCAGTTTGTTTCTAGAGCCTCTGGAGTAGAAGACAACCCCAGCTCTTCAAGGAGGTCCATGTGTCTCCTGTCACAGGCCTAATGGTGTATTTTATGTTATGTTATATATTATGTAATCTGCCTCGTAAGGATCTGGAGTGTCAGTTTGGTATTCAATTGATCATTGTTTGCAAACCGTCATGTCGGTTTATTGTAATTGTTCATTTAAACTGTAAAACGTGTCCTGTAAGTCCATATGGGCGGGGCTTCTTCTGAAGCATGACACTTAAATAATCAATCAATCAATCAATCAACCAATCAACCAATCAATGTACCCTTATGGGTCGAGTGTACAAATGGAACCAAATGGACCCTTGTGGGTCTGTAACTCTGAGAGTGTACAAATGGAACCAACTGGACCCTTGTGGGTCTGTAACTCTGAGAGTGTACAAATGGAACCAAATGGACCCTTGTGGGTCTGTAACTCTGAGAGTGTACAAATGGAACCAAATGGACCCTTGTGGGTCTGTAACTCAGAGTGTACAAATGGAACCAAATGGACCCTTGTGGGTCTGTAACTCTGAGAGTGTACAAATGGAACCAAATGGACCCTTATGGGTCTGTAACTCTGAGAGTGTACAAATGGAACCAAATGGACCCTTATGGGTCTGTAACTCTGAGAGTGTACAAATGGAACCAAATGGACCCTTGTGGGTCTGTAACTCTGAGAGTGTACACATGGAACCAAATGGACCCTTATGGGTCTGTAACTCTGAGAGTGTACAAATGGAACCAAATGGACCCTTATGGGTCTGTAACTCTGAGAGTGTACACATGGAACCAAATGGACCCTTGTGGGTCTGTAACTCTGAGAGTGTACACATGGAACCAAATGGACCCTTATGGGTCTGTAACTCTGAGAGTGTACAAATGGAACCAAATGGACCCTTGTGGGTCTGTAACTCTGAGAGTGTACAAATGGAACCAAATGGACCCTTGTGGGTCTGTAACTCTGAGAGTGTACAAATGGAACCAAATGGACCCTTGTGGGTCTGTAACTCTGATTGTACAAATGGAACCAAATGGACCCTTGTGGGTCTGTAACTCTGAGAGTGTACAAATGGAACCAAATGGACCCTTATGGGTCTGTAACTCTGAGAGTGTACAAATGAAACCAAATGGACCCTTATGGGTCTGTAACTCTGAGAGTGTACAGTTGGAACCAAATGGACCCTTATGGGTCTGTAACTCTGAGTGTACAAATGTAACCAAATGGACCCTTGTGGGTCTGTAACTCTGAGTGTACAAATGGAACCAAATGTACCCTTTTGGTGTTTTAAAGCATTATGTTATACTTCAGCTAATTGAAAAATATAGCACTGCTATTTTTGAAAAATCGTGAAAATGTGGCGCAAATCTTTTCAGAATTACTGCTAGAGAGCCGTAAAAAATCTCTTATGGGGGGGGGGGGGTCCCTGGCATATCTTTTCAAATGGGGGTCTGCTCTGCTCTGCGGCCTAATACATGTCGACGTGGGGGTCCTTGACATGAAAAGGTTTGGGAGCACAATAGGAAGCAGAGGCACAGTGACAGGTGTTCTGTGTTTGGGAGCAGAATAGGAAGCAGAGGCACAGTGACAGGTGTTCTGTGTTTGGGAGCAGAATAGGAAGCAGAGGCACAGTGACAGGTGTTCTGTGTTTGGGAGCAGAATAGGAAGCAGAGGCACAGCGACAGGTGTTCTGTGTTTGGGAGCAGAATAGGAAGCAGAGGCACAGTGACAGGTGTTCTGTGTTTGTCCAGGTGTTGCTGTGTTTGTCCAGGTGTTGCTGTGTTTGTCCAGGTGTTGCTGTGTTTGTCCAGGTGTTGCTGTGTTTGTCCAGGTGTTGCTGTGTTTGTCCAGGTGTTGCTGTGTTTGTCCAGGTGTTGCTGTGTTTGTCCAGGTGTTGCTGTGTATGTCCAGGTGTTGCTGTGTTTGTCCAGGTGTTGCTGTGTTTGTCCAGGTGTTGCTGTGTTTGTCCAGGTGTTGCTGTGTTTGTCCAGGTGTTGCTGTGTTTGTCCAGGTGTTGCTGTGTTTGTCCAGGTGTTGCTGTGTTTGTCCAGGTGTTGCTGTGTATGTCCAGGTGTTGCTGTGTTTGTCCAGGTGTTGCTGTGTTTGTCCAGGTGTTGCTGTGTTTGTCCAGGTGTTGCTGTGTTTGTCCAGGTGTTGCTGTGTATGTCCAGGTGTTGCTGTGTTTGTCCAGGTGTTGCTGTGTTTGTCCAGGTGTTGCTGTGTTTGTCCAGGTGTTGCTGTGTATGTCCAGGTGTTGCTGTGTATGTCCAGGTGTTGCTGTGTTTGTCCAGGTGTTGCTGTGTTTGTCCAGGTGTTGCTGTGTTTGTCCAGGTGTTGCTGTGTTTGTCCAGGTGTTGCTGTGTTTGTCCAGGTGTTGCTGTGTTTGTCCAGGTGTTGCTGTGTATGTCCAGGTGTTGCTGTGTATGTCCAGGTGTTGCTGTGTTTGTCCAGGTGTTGCTGTGTTTGTCCAGGTGTTGCTGTGTTTGTCCAGGTGTTGCTGTGTATGTCCAGGTGTTGCTGTGTATGTCCAGGTGTTGCTGTGTATGTCCAGGTGTTGCTGTGTATGTCCAGGTGTTGCTGTGTTTGTCCAGGTGTTGCTGTGTTTGTCCAGGTGTTGCTGTGTTTGTCCAGGTGTTGCTGTGTTTGTCCAGGTGTTGCTGTGTTTGTCCAGGTGTTGCTGTGTTTGTCCAGGTGTTGCTGTGTATGTCCAGGTGTTGCTGTGTATGTCCAGGTGTTGCTGTGTTTGTCCAGGTGTTGCTGTGTTTGTCCAGGTGTTGCTGTGTTTGTCCAGGTGTTGCTGTGTTTGTCCAGGTGTTGCTGTGTATGTCCAGGTGTTGCTGTGTATGTCCAGGTGTTGCTGTGTTTGTCCAGGTGTTGCTGTGTTTGTCCAGGTGTTGCTGTGTTCGTCCAGGTGTTGCTGTGTATGTCCAGGTGTTCTGTGTTTGTCCAGGTGTTGCTGTGTTTGTCCAGGTGTTGCTGTGTTTGTCCAGGTGTTGCTGTGTTTGTCCAGGTGTTGCTGTGTTTGTCCAGGTGTTGCTGTGTTTGTCCAGGTGTTGCTGTGTATGTCCAGGTGTTGCTGTGTTTGTCCAGGTGTTGCTGTGTTTGTCCAGGTGTTGCTGTGTATGTCCAGGTGTTGCTGTGTTTGTCCAGGTGTTGCTGTGTTTGTCCAGGTGTTGCTGTGTTTGTCCAGGTGTTGCTGTGTTTGTCCAGGTGTTGCTGTGTTTGTCCAGGTGTTGCTGTGTTTGTCCAGGTGTTGCTGTGTTTGTCCAGGTGTTGCTGTGTTTGTCCAGGTGTTGCTGTGTTTGTCCAGGTGTTGCTGTGTTTGTCCAGGTGTTGCTGTGTTTGTCCAGGTGTTGCTGTGTTTGTCCAGGTGTTGCTGTGTTTGTCCAGGTGTTGCTGTGTATGTCCAGGTGTTGCTGTGTATGTCCAGGTGTTGCTGTGTTTGTCCAGGTGTTGCTGTGTTTGTCCAGGTGTTGCTGTGTTTGTCCAGGTGTTGCTGTGTTTGTCCAGGTGTTGCTGTGTATGTCCAGGTGTTGCTGTGTTTGTCCAGGTGTTGCTGTGTTTGTCCAGGTGTTGCTGTGTATGTCCAGGTGTTGCTGTGTTTGTCCAGGTGTTGCTGTGTTTGTCCAGGTGTTGCTGTGTTTGTCCAGGTGTTGCTGTGTATGCTCGTTGTGCCAAAGAGAAGAGGAAAAGAAAGGTCTTTCATTCAATGATGCGGCGGTGGTGCCGGTGGTGGTGGTGGTGAAGATCCCATTGGTGGTGATCCCATTGGGAATGGCATGTATTAACATCCAATCACAGGCCGTCGTCGCCCCGGATTTAACCCATTTTGGGGCGGGAACCCCTTTTGGTGTTAGCATCATGTTATGCTTTAGCTATTGAAAAATAGCAGATCTACAAGCTCATAGCGCGCCACCGAGTGGCGCGCTATGAGCTTGTAGGTCTGCTATTTTTGAAAAATCGAAGAACGACTGACATAGACACATAGCTCTTTCAGAAAACTGTCAGGATGTAGAAGACATTTTTAGAATCTGATCTCAGGTCAAAATGGGTTAATTGACCGTAGATAAATAATAAATGAATAATGTCGTAAAACTCATTAAGAAATACCAAAGCACCCCCCCCCCCCCCCCCAACAAACAATTTCTGTGACATTTATATAAGATCACACTTATTTTAACCCATTTAGACCTGACCTACAAAATGTCATTCTAAATCCTGACAAGTTTTCTGAAAAACCCTATGTTTCTATGTCAGTGGTTCTCAAAGTTTTTCATGTCAAGGACCCCCAAAACTATGTATTTGGCCGCCGACCCCCATCTGAAAATATGTTCGCTCTGAAAGAATATATATTCAAAGACTTTTCACGATTTTTCAAAAATAGCAGATCTACAAGCTTGTAGCGCGGCACTCGGTGCCACGCTATGAGCTTGTAGATCTGCTATTTTTCAATAGCTGAAGTATAACATAATGCTTAAAAAAAACACCAAAAAGGGGTTCCCGCCCAGAATGGGTTAAATAACAGAGCAAGGAGATTTTATTGGATAGTGAAGACGAGACGTCAACAGATTCTCGGCCGCAGATCAACTGCTATCAAAGACGCACCTGGTGCCACCGCGACACAACTGGCAGGTCCAGATGGCCTGTCAGGTGCTGGGAGGGAGGAGGGCCCGCCGCGGCCCTCTAATTGGACCCGAGGCCCGCTGACAGCTCCTGGCCGGGGCTCTCAGGACTCTTGTCTAGGCTCACTCACTCTGTCAGTCAGTCAGTCAGTCAGTCAGCCGGCCCGGCCCGGCCCGGCCCGGCCGGGCAGCCAGCCATATGGAAGCCACTTTGCACCCAGACTGACAGCACCATTTCCACTGGGTAAGGAGTGCAATGCATGTGTGTGTTGCACACGTCACGTGCATCACATCAGGTGGTCGTGGTGTTATGGGCGGGCAGTAGCCGAGTGGAAGAACACAGTTTGCCGGCCACTGCCACAGAGCTGACAATGAGGTTATTTATATCTTCCCTTCTTCTCTGGAGTCCTGCCTCAGGGCGGACCAGAGGTAGAAAACTGTGGTTCCCTGATGTCATCGCTATAGGGACACATGATGTCATCGCTATAGGGACACATGATGTCATCGCTATAGGGACACATGCATCAGTAAAGCAGGAACTGGGGATGATCTCGACCGTGGTCGAAAAATGATGATGAGCCGAGTGGCCGGCCTGAGAATCGGAAGGTCACCCCCCCGTTCTCCCACGCCACTTGACACACCGGGCATGTGCACGTTTAACCCATTCAGGACGGGAATCCGTGCCATACTTTAGCTAAAAAATAGCAGATCTACAAGCTCGTAGCGCGGCACTCATCTGCTATTGTTTATAATAAAATAATAATCGACGCACACCAACTTACCCGAGATTGGGTGCGATGCCCGTCTCGATGACGGGCACGTCAGGCTGCTTCTGCTCCTGTTTCCTCTGCTTGTCTTTAGCTGCGTTGGCACTGGAGAGGGGAGGGGAGGGGAGGGGAGGGGAGAGGAGAGGGGAGGAGAGGAGAGGAGAGGAGGGGAGGGGCGAGGGGAGGGGAGAGGAGAGGAGAGGAGAGGAGAGGGGAGGGGAGGAGAGGGGAGGGGAGGAGAGGGGAGGGGAGGGGAGGGGGGGGAGGGGAGGAGAGGAGGGGAGGGGAGGGGAGAGGAGGGGAGAGGAGAGGAGAGGAGAGGAGAGGAGAGGAGAGGAGAGGAGAGGAGAGGAGAGGAGAGGAGAGATTTTTCAGACTGAGTACGAGTACAAATACTACATTTTCAGTTCTCGCCGATACCAAGTACGGATACGATTACTTTATTTTTGATGAGTAACCCCTTATTTGACCCCCTTATTCCTCATAGATGCAGATGGATCTCCGATCTACACTTGTCAGTTGTCATTGATGCTTGTAGATCATTGCATTCGTTCAGCCTATAGTGTCAATTGGATGTTTTGGTACTCGGGTCAGAGTATCGGGGCCCGGTTCTGAGTTCAGAGTACTGGAGGGTGGTATCGGCCCGGGTAACCGATGCCAGTCTCGGTCTCGGAACAACTCTAGAGAGAAGAACAGCAGCTGTTTCACACACACCGTTCTGCAGCAGGTACAAACACTCACATTTGGCAGCCATGACAGTTTCCATGGCAGTAAGTGAGAACGGATTAGTAATTAACCTTCAGCACTAGACAAGGATTATTCATTATTGCATGTGTTTTTTGTGATGGCACCGTACCTACCCTAGGGGAGAACATGATGGCACCGTACCTACCCTAGGGGAGAACATGCCAACTCCACACAGAAAGGACCTTTCTTTTCTATGAATTCCTGTATTTTTGAGTGGTGCAACCACTCCCTTATGGAGCTATGTGTGTGGTGGCTGTGAAATAACCAACGTGGTCTAACTTTTCTTTTTTATTATCCCATGATTTTGAACCCATTGTTTCACCCAGTGTCAATTATCTAATGTAATCCTGGGCGCTACACTTCCTCTGCCAGCCTGGGGGGGGGGGGGGGGGGGGGGGGGCAGTGGACTGACCTCATGCTCCCTTCTATGCATGAGGAGTCCAAGCTGCTTCTTTTCACCCGAAAGGGGAGAGTTTTCCCGGCCAGACGTGGCGCGTGGAAGGAACACGTTATTCCGACCAGTTCCTTTCCCCTCCATCAGGCGCCCCGGCTGGCCAGGGGGAAGCAGTTTAGAGACCAGGATTACTGCATGTTTTTTGTGAGGGTACCTACCCTAGGGGACACGGGGAGAACATGTGAGGGTACCTACCCTAGGGGACACGGGGAGAACATGTGAGGGTACCTACCCTAGGGGACACGGGGAGAGCATGTGAGGGTACCTACCCTAGGGGACACGGGGAGAACATGTGAGGGTACCTACCCTAGGGGACACGGGGAGAACATGTGAGGGTACCTACCCTAGGGGACACGGGGAGAACATGTGAGGGTACCTACCCTAGGGGACACGGGGAGAACATGTGAGGGTACCTACCCTAGGGGACACGGGGAGAGCATGTGAGGGTACCTACCCTAGGGGACACGGGGAGAACATGTGAGGGTACCTACCCTAGGGGACACGGGGAGAACATGTGAGGGTACCTACCCTAGGGGACACGGGGAGAACATGTGAGGGTACCTACCCTAGGGGACACAGGCATAACATGTGAGGGTACCTACCCTAGGGGACATGGGGAGAACATGTGAGGGTATCTACCCTAGGGGACACGGGGAGAACATGTGAGGGTACCTACCCTAGGGGACACGGTGAGAACATGTGAGGGTACCTACCCTAGGGGACACGGGGAGAACATGTGAGGGTACCTACCCTAGGGGACACGGGGAGAACATGTGAGGGTACCTACCCTAGGGGACACGGGGAGAACATGTGAGGGTACCTACCCTAGGGGACACGGGTATAACATGTGAGGGTACCTACCCTAGGGGACACGGGGAGTACATGCAAACTCCACACAGAAAGGCCCTTTCGCCAACAACCCCTCGGGTATGGGCACTGATGACGCGGAGGAGGGAACACGCCCCCAGCACCCACAGCGTCCCCAGCGGGAATCGAACCCAGGACCTTCTAGCTGTGAGGCGACAGCACTACCGACTGTGCCACCGTGCCCTCCCCCAACGTGGTCTAACCTTAACCACAGCTAATTCATTCAGAATCCTTTTTTAATGCAGCGTGAATTTGAAACGCACCTGTCGGACACGGGCGGGTCCTTCAACGCCACGACGTGATCTTGACCTTTGGCGAACTCTACGACGAGGACGTGGTTGAGGATCTCCAGCTGGTGGAGTCTGCCGAGAGCCTGGAAGACATGATGTGGTAAAACGGTAAAAATGGTGCATTTATACAGCGCTTTTATCCAAGGTGCATTACATTCACCCATTCAGACACCTTTACATAGATTGTGCATTACATTCACCCATTCACACACCTTTACATAGATTGTGCATTACATTCACCCATTCACACACCTTTACGTAGATTGTGCATTACATTCACCCATTCAGACACCTTTACATAGATTGTGCATTACATTCACCCATTCACACACCTTTACGTAGATTGTGCATTACATTCACCCATTCAGACACCTTTACATAGATTGTGCATTACATTCACCCATTCAGACACCTTTACATAGATTGTGCATTACATTCACCCATTCAGACACCTTTACATAGATTGTGCATTACATTCACCCATTCACACACCTTTACATAGATTGTGCATTACATTCACCCATTCAGACACCTTTACATAGATTGTGCATTACATTCACCCATTCAGACACCTTTACATAGATTGTGCATTACATTCACCCATTCACACACCTTTACATAGATTGTGCATTACATTCACCCATTCACACACCTTTACATACATTGTGCATTACATTCACCCATTCACACACCTTTACATACATTGTGCATTACATTCACCCATTCACACACCTTTACATACATTGTGCATTACATTCACCCATTCACACACCTTTACATAGATTGTGCATTACATTCACCCATTCACACACCTTTACATAGATTGTGCATTACATTCACCCATTCACACACCTTTACATAGATTGTGCATTACATTCACCCATTCACACACCTTTACATAGATTGTGCATTACATTCACCCATTCACACACCTTACACATCGGGAGCAATTAGGGGTTCAGAGTCTTGCTCAAGGACACTTCGACACTAACTCTGGGGGAGACCACAGGGATCGAACTGGGAACTTCACGGTTCCCATCCGGCCGCTCTACCGCTGAGCCACTGTTCAGCCACAGTTCACAGTCATTACTATGTTGTCTATACAGGTTTATATGCTAGCCTTACACGCCGACACCTGCGCTAGAAGTACTAGAACCGTTGGCAGTTTTAAAGCGTTCTCACGTCACAGAACCCCAAAGTGACTTTAACTGGCTTATGGCCAGCCTAATTAACAGTGCCTTCTGCCTGCACTATTCATATGTTTAATTCGTCATTTTAATGCCAATAGAAAAATCCGTGATATACACACTACATCTCATTCTCACATGGCAATCCTATAGTATTATACCCAGTCCTGATGGTGGCGGTAACGTCACCATCATGCCGATTTTGACCAAATAGAGCGAATCTGGCGATGTCACTTCCGGTTTAAGGAACAATAACATCCGGTACTAGCTTTGGACTGTGCAGCACTATCAGATGTCCAGGATGCTAAGCGATCATCGTTGATTTGAACTAAGTCAAATTAAGCTCTAATCAAGCCCAAAATATCGCATTTTACGCAGCGATGCACATAGACATGATCGACCGTGGAGGCGCGGATTTCAGCCGGTTTTAGGTAGATTACATCAGCCGTTAGCCAAACAAGCTAAAAGTTGCTACATTTTGTTATATTAAGCTCCCGATTACAGGGGATTAAACGATTACGTCAATGGCCATAAGGGATTTATCGATTCATTACGTCAATTACATCCCCCCAACCCCCAACCCACCCACCCCCTCCACACCATTTAAAATGAAGAACTGTCCTAGTCACCCTGTCCCTGCTATGAAATACGTTGATGTGTTTTGGCTTAACACGAGGCCTGCCAGGAACATAGACACGTAGAATAGTGTCGCGTGCCACACCCGGAAAAGCCGTTTTAACAGCGATGTATTATTTAATGCATGTTTTAATACGATCGTATTAAGAGCTACCGTTCGTTAGCTCTGTTATGCTTCTGAGCCAATGGCCGCGGCCATTTTGAAGATGCGCGCGCATCCACTTACATTGCCTGCTCTGTTTTCAGACGACTGTATCTCCAGAAGCGACATTGCAGGGGTCGCTTTGTCCCAGACAAGCGTTTTCAACGGCCTGTAGCAGATACTCGCGGTCCACTTTTTCCACCACCGACCGAGAGAACAAGCACCAGCTTCGTCAACACACACGGAATGGTTTCATAGTAAAATGCGATTACGGATATTTGGCTCTTCAAAGTAAGTGTCACGCGCGATAAAACCCTGGCAGGACGCGACGGAGGGATTGAATAATGGTAGCGGTAAATGGCTTAAAATACGTGATACATAATAGTAATACTGGTGGTGATATTGAAAGATAGTGAGAATAGTCACTTTTATATTTCCTTCTACTGTACAACGTACAGTACGATTGAAAAAAGAGTGCTGGCTTTCTTCGAGTTACCACTGCGCGCACACGCACGCACGCACGCACGCACGCACGCACGCACGCACGCACGCACGCACGCACGCACGCACGCACGCACGCACGCACGCACGCACACGCACACTTAAATATGAAAACCATGTTGAATACAAATACCTTCCCTGCTGACTTCTCACTGCTGAAGGTCGCAAACGCTGCATGTTTCTGTGGAGACATTAAATATATATTATTAGCAGCAGTGTTTCTGTGGAAATAGGAAAATTATGCATTACACGACATGTATAGTATTAGTAGACCGTTTTCCAGATATACATGCGAGCTGATCTGAATAAGTAAGTAAGTAAGAAGCCTTGGAACTCGGGAGCTGCTATTATTATTATATATAAATGCACCATTTACAAGTAGCCCCAATCCAGCACTGAATGCCGACACACGAGATAGCTAAAGTGAAACATAATGCTTGAAACACCAAAAGGGGTTCCCGCCCAGAATGGATTATGTAATTTGTCAAATCTGCCCTGACTGGGCAATTTGTGATTATGAAGCCTAGTGAAAAACCAAACAGAAATACAAATTGTACACACCTTCCGATGTTGAATGTCACACAAACAACACCATAATGCAGACCGCATCCATCATGCCAGCAAGATGCTAACTAGGTGCAACTTCCCATTGACAGCCCATTCATCCAAACAGAAAGGTCTAATTGTATTAAACAACGTCAAACTCAGCTGTACGGAAAGCTTGAATTATCCTCTTTCAATCTGTAAGGTTTTTGTTTCATGAAAATCCACCGTAGACATGTTATGAGCTACTTCCTGTCAAGATCCACCGTAGACATGTTATGAGCTACTTCCTGTCAAGATCCACCGTAGACATGTTATGAGCTACTTCCTGTCAAGAAATGCCATGCAGGTAATTAGTGTCAGAGTTTGGAAGCGCTCGTTATCAGTAAAGCAACCTCCTGCTGCCTCCTGCATTATGTGCACATTCAAAACGGGTGACCATTGAGTGATATCCAACGAACGCTTCCAAACTCAAGACACAATAGAAAAATAAATCATCTGCAAGGAGTTTCTTGAGGAGGTGCCTCAAAACATGCCTACAGTGGATTTCTTTATGAAACAAACACTTTTCGTACAGCTGCAATGTTGTTGAATAGATAGGACTTCAGGCAGGACTTTTCTGTTTAGATGATGTCAATGGAAGTCGCACCTAGTTAGCACCTTGCTGTCAATGGAAGTTGCACCTAGTTAGCACCTTGCTGTCAATGGAAGTTGCACCTAGTGAGCACCTTGATGTCAATGGAAGTTGCACCTAGTTAGCACCTTGCTGTCAATGGAAGCTGCACCTAGTCAGCACCTTGCTGTCAATGGAAGTTGCACCTAGTGAGCACCTTGCTGTCAATGGAAGTTGCACCTAGTTAGCACCTTGCTGTCAATGGAAGTTGCACCTAGTTAGCACCTTGCTGTCAATGGGAGTTGCACCTAGTTAGCACCTTGCTGTCAATGGAAGTTGCACCTAGTCAGCACCTTGCTGTCAATGGAAGTTGCACCTAGTCAGCACCTTGCTGTCAATGTAAGTTGCACCTAGTCAGTACCTTGCTGTCAATGGAAGTTGCACCTAGTTAGCACCTTGCTGTCAATGGAAGTTGCACCTAGTTAGCACCTTGCTGTCAATGGAAGTTGCACCTAGTGAGCACCTTGCTGTCAATGGAAGTTGCACCTAGTTAGCACCTTGCTGTCAATGGAAGTTGCACCTAGTGAGCACCTTGCTGTCAATGGAAGTTGCACCTAGTGAGCACCTTGCTGTCAATGGAAGTTGCACCTAGTGAGCACCTTGCTGGCAATGGAAGTTGCACCTAGTGAGCACCTTGCTGGCAATGGAAGTTGCACCTAGTTAGCACCTTGCTGTCAATGGAAGTTGCACCTAGTGAGCACCTTGCTGTCAATGGAAGTTGCACCTAGTTAGCACCTTGCTGTCAATGGAAGTTGCACCTAGTTAGCACCTTGCTGTCAATGGGAGTTGCACCTAGTTAGCACCTTGCTGTCAATGGAAGTTGCACCTAGTTAGAACCTTGCTGTCAAGATGGATGCGGTCTGCATATGGTCAATTAATCATCAACTTAAATGTGTAATGGTGACAGCCCTACATACGGTAACGTACCAGAGGTCCTTTGTGCGACAGGTGCCTGACAGAAACGGCTCCGAAGTACTTCAGCAGCTCCTGCTTGTCGCTGCGGTTGAGCTCGGCCGGCAGGTGTCGGACCAGCAGAGTCTTGGCCTCCCTGGTCCGGACCAGCGGCTCATTGTTCTGACCCTCTCTGGTCCCTGTTGACGTTGTTGTTGTTGTTGTTGTTGTTCCGGAGCGGAAGGCTGGCTCGTACTGATCCATGTCTGGAGAGACAGGAGACACAGGGGACAAAACTAAACGTGGTGGTGGTGGTCACTGATGGCATGGATTCAATTCATACAATTGAGAAAGACCAAAATGTACAATGTTAGGCATTTAGCAGACGTTCTTAATCCAAAGCGACACATGGTAGCGACACATGGTAGTGACACATGGTAGTGACACATGGTAGTGACACATGGTAGTGCATAAAATGCATAGACATTGTCAAGGATCATAAGCAAGCCGAGAGTCGAACATCTAAAAGTAGGATATCTTTACAAAGAAACTATGAGTACATAGAATGCTATGTCTACATAATACAATACAGTATACTATCTAAATTACATTTCATTACATTTCAACCTTTATTTAGTTCTCGGAGAACACACTGAGGGCTGGACTCTCTTTTTCAGCGGTGCCGAGATTATGACAACAAAAACACAACAATGTAAAAGAATAAAAGGGGGGGGGGGATAAAAGAACATTCCATCACAACATCAATTAAAACAGGTACAATTGAGATTGACCAAAGTTGATATAAATTACTGTACATAATTTTAGCCTTTGCATGTGCCTGTAAGGTCGTCGAGGCTAGTGCAAGTGCTACGGTCTAGGACCGTTAGCAGCTTGTAGATCTGCTACATTTTTTGAAATTTGAAAACTGAAAAATTAACAGTTTTGGACAAAACCGCCGGATTTCGGTTCAAATATAGCAAAAATAGCTCAAAAACCCCAAGAAAAATATAGGTTTGAAATATAGTCTTAGCACAGTGGTTTTAAACCCTCTTCATAGCAAGGTCCGGTGGGCATTTGAGCCACGGAACCACCAGCATTTGATGACATAAAGCTTCTCAGACCCATTTGAGCCACGGAACCACCAGCCTTTGATGACATAAAGCTTCTCAGACCCAAAACTAAAGAATATTGTGAGATAACAGGACAAATCAGAATAACAGTTCTTCTACATTCTATCATTGTGTAGACTTCTTTATTTAATATTCTTATTAAATAATGCAGATTTCAAACAATCATTTAACTCTTGAAGGCGTTACTTTCATTGTATGCTCCCAAGAGTTAAAAATCTAATAATTAAAGGACCACTTCACCACTTTTCAACATCTCTTCATATAATTGGTCCTCACTAATGTTCATGATAAAACACCACCATTTTTTCCTACTCAGTCTGTGTCTCATAGGAGGGCTTTGGGCAGTTCGGACACCCGTCCACCAGTGACATCATCATTAGGCAGA